>NW_028278400.1:300000-568580 GCF_059751315.1 Micrasema longulum
TTACAAATAAAAAAAAAATATTTGGGTTCCATGTGATTCAAAATGCAACTTCGGATCATTTTCACTTTGGTATCTAAAAAAAAAAAATTATCATAAATATTCTAACCCACCTAAGCCAACCCTAACATAGACGCGCACGTACAGTATCTAACAGTGCTTTTGAGGTGATATCCACAGAAATAGGGTCATTTATCCCAGTTGATTTGTTATTGGTACTTAAAATTAAATGTATGATATCCTGATTTTAATTTATATAAGATTAAATTTATTACGTCCATGACTCGTTGAGACGTTGAATGCACCTTAAAACATTGGGACAATTTTTCAAAGTGATCATTATATTATCTTTTATTGAAATCCAATTACCGAATTGATAGTAGCGTTGCTCACTTTATTAGATCAAAATGGTGGCATTAAATCTTGTTCGCTGAAGAGCACATGGTCCACCGCAGTTTCTCATTACCTACGGGGTGACCTGATGAATCTCTCGGTGCACCCTCGCCACTAATCTTGGAGCTATTTCTGCAGACAAACCACCTTGTAACAGACACCCTGTTAACCCTCAAAGGTAAAATAAGTAGAACAATCACCATAGTTTCTAGTTTGTGACGCTTTTAGATAAAAAGAAATATATAAAACAATATGAACTTTACTATGAACAAAAAGGATTTTGTAAATAAAATGTATGAATTAACCAAATAAAAAATTTAAAAACACAAGTTTTTCAATCTTTTTCAATATTAATTAAAAATGTATTTTTATTACGCAAAAGTTCGAGTTATGCGGAAATGTTTTATGTACATTAGAAATTTGTTCACCACATATTTGAAATGAAAATACAAAATTTATTAAATATAAAATAAGTAAAAATATACATACATCTAAAATTAATAAATATCGTTAAATACACCTACAAAGAAAAAAAAAACTTAATTATAAGTATAAATGTACAATCAATAGAAAAAATAAAAGTGTGAATAAAATAACCTCTTTCAATGCTCCTTTCACTGTGAGTTTGCTTTCTCGTGTCCAAATACGAATGATAGCAAATATCTAGTGTGTTTATTTATATTAAATTCAGTTTCAAAATTTTTAATCATTTCCTTTTTTAAGCATTCATAAGGTTTAAATATCGATAAACAGTAGAACTCCGTTTATCTTAACTCCAGTCATCCAGATTGCAAAAAATATCCGTATTGTTTTTAGGAAAAAAAAAAAATAAGAAGGTGTTATAATAGGAAATAATGTAATGTGCTACCGGCCGACGCGTTATTTTGATGAAGTAATCAACTTTGCTGGATATGTTAAAGTTAGTTTTTACGTGATTGCGTCCGGCACTCATTAATTCGGATAATCAGAGTTTTTACGAGATCCCGAATTTGATTCCCGCCAGTCAATAAAAATGGGATGTTTATTTAATCATACAATAAATAAAAGAATATTATTTTAGTGTGTGCACGGGTGTCCTACTCTAATATTCAAAGAAGTTGACAATATATTTTGTACATAGGTATTTATTTATGTATTTATTAATTAACGCCCAAAAGGCATTTACAAAAAAAATAAAATACATGCTAACATACTTAATAATACAGAATATACAGTAAAAATTTGTTTGCTTAATAAAATTTAAAAAATTTAAAAAATATTTTTTTTTAAATGTTTTTTTTAAATAAGAAAAATTAACAAAATAAATTTTGTGAATAAAAAAGTTAAATAAGTAAAATTCATGAAATAAATAAAAAAAGGAAAAAAAAAGAAAAAAATAAAATAAAATCAAAAATAAAAAAAAATTAAATAAGTCAAATAAGTTAATTAAATAATTAAATTAAATAAGTAAATAAATGAAAGAAATAAAAAAATTAAATAAATTGAGTTTTGAAAATTAAAAATTTTAATAAAAAAGAAAAAATGAATGAAATCAATCAAATAAATAAAACAGAAAAAATAAATATGTTTTTACACTATATGATGCAATATTTCTCTAAAAATCCTTTCTCCGTTTCAAGATTGAATTTATATATCTAACGCTGTATTTTGGGTACATCGGTACTTAAATTCAACTTTACAAAACGTAATAGAAAAAACAACATTGATGTATTTAACGCCAGTGCTCGTAAAATGAAATGCCTAAGAAACGAACGTTAAAAATTAAATTCCTCGGCTTTCTGCCCCTAACCACGATACGACAAAAAATCAAGAATGAAAATAACTTGGCCGATAAGCCTTGTTATTTTTATGCGATTTGTTATCAAAGCAATTCTATTAGGCGGCTTAATTTGCATTAACTTAAACAGTCTAGACGTGACGAGGAAAGTTTCTTAATTCCAAGGATATTCAACTCTAATATCGAGGCTTACGTGAAATTCTGTTTGTCGAAAACCTGCTTTTATTAACCTTTGTTCCAACTAATCACCAATTTTCAATTCCACTGCTAGACGACTGTCAAGTCACCTGATTTTTGAAAGTAGCTACTTTTGATCCAATAAATAATCAATTTATTTAATTCATCACTTTGATTTTCGAGTCAAAAACGAACTAAGATTTAATGCTGAGATGTTATGAAACATAAATTTTTATTATTTATTTATTTATTCATTCAAAATAAAACTATTTAAAATATTAATAAACTTATTAAGGCTTTTTAGGCTATACCCATGTCAACCCATAATAAAAATACATAGTAAAATCATTTAAATTAAATAATAATTACATGTGATGCAATAGAATAAAAATCTAAAAAAAGAAGGTAAAAGTAATAAATAATAAAATTTCAAAGAATACAATGCTAAAAAAATATTAAATTATTATTTATTTTATGTACATTAAATTAAGTTTAAACGCCGACTTTTTTACCTCCATCTTATTTTAAAAACAATATGTTGAGTTTGTCTAAATTTTTATAGACATGAACTAAATTCAACTCCTCGGGGAGCTGTCAATATTTACATATAACAACAGAGATGAAGAACATTTTAGAGAAACAATACAGATGTCTAGGCATCTACAGGGCTTATGACCTGTCAATGGCTGGTGTAAGTGGCTACTTTACACACTGTGTAACATTCCCCATTCTGCCCATACTTGACCATCTATATTCCTTCAATTTTTTTATCTGTTGATGTTTGTGAAGTTAAAGAGCTGAAACCTTTATTTATTTATTTATTAACGGACATTCACATTAAATATTACAATAGTTTAAAACATAAAAAAATATAAAAGAAGCATTGACAGACATAAAGGACATCAAGACCGCAATCTTTTGCGGGTTGACCCGTAAAGTGGTTACTTAAACCAGCCATTGACAGGTCATAAGCCCTGTAGATGCCTAGACTTCTGTTTGACCTTATCTAAAATGTTATTCATCTCTGTTTTTATATTTGAATTATTTTGAAAAGGAAAACTATAAAAAAGGTCGATATATTACAACAGACATAAATATAATTTTTTTAGTGAATTTAGAAGTCTAGAAAATGAAAGGGCTTATGACCTGTCATTGGCTAGTTTAAGTGGCCGTAAGTAAGTGCTATAAATGCCTAGACTTATAATTTACATTCCATTAAAATTTCATCATCTTTGTTATAATTTATTAATATTAATGATTTCCAAGGCGGTATAACCCAGTCCATGTCTACGAAAGTTTGGGCAAACTTCTTGAAAAAAAACATAAATGTTCATATAAAGGAAACAACAGCCTTATCAAAAAAAAAAATATTTGCAAATAAATTAAAATTAAAAATCAATTGGTTTATTTAAATAGGCAAATAAAATCGATAGTTAAGGTATAATTTGTTTTTCTGAGCGACGCCGTCGGCTACATTATTTACAGTGGATTAAAATTCATACATTTTGAAAAACCTGAAAGTGAGACGTTTTGCGTCCTGTGGGACAAACGGCATGTATTACGTTACTGCGTTATACTTGTATATGTCGTGTGAAATCAAAATGATGTGATGACATCTGCAAATCGATAACGATTTACATACATAAGTATGAGCTGATATTAAAACAAAAAAAATATTAATGAAAACTAGTTTTTTTATGCATGAATAGCTATAAAATTAGAATTATAAAACATGGCTTATAATATTTTCAAAGGTATTCTTGATTTGCAAATATACCATACAAAATTATTTAAAATATCTCAAATATTACATTTCACATTTTATTCTACATTATTTAATAACTCACACTTTTATACTTGTGATGTTACGGCTAATGAACGCAATTGCTTGTCTAAATCTTTTAACTTGAAATCTCGTTAAGTAGTAAACTCGTTGCCCATAACTATTTATTATTTTATAAGAGTAAGTAAAGCTCATCCAAAATATGAAAAAATCATCTTGCGGTATTTTTTATTTGCAATTCAAGTAAGTAAGTAATTATAAATTGAACAAAACGTTTATTGAATATTTTAATGGAATCCATTACGACTGTTTCCACACCGTTGCATTAAAAAATTAGTTCAGAAAGCGATACATTAAACAATCAAAAACATTTACTTTTAATTGTAAAGCGAGCGGAAGCGCAGATTGAATAATTTGTTTACCCAGTATTTCGATTAGCGAGAGAAATTTATGTGAGAGTAAATTACAAGTACTACAGAAAATCATATTCTACCTTTAGTGAAAAATAAGGGCTACCAAATTAGTGTGATAAAACATTATATACCTTATTTTTTATGTCTTAACATCGCGATAAAACTTGTAATTCTATCATATTATACTAATCATAATCAAGCTATTTTTTAAATGTTATTTTCCTTTGTTTAAATTTATTTTTTAAATTTGATTTGATTTGATTTTTATTTTATTTTTTTATTTTTTATTATTAATATAAATTATATTTTATTTTCTTTTATTTTATTATATTTTAAAATATACATTCATTTTCATTTTATTATGTTTTTTTATTATTTTACGAGTTTCATATACATATATATTTATATTTTTTCGTTATTTTCATTTATTTGTGGTTTGTTTTATAATATTTTATTTAAGTTCTTTTGTAATATTTTTTTAGTTTTATTTTGATTTGATCAAACTTATCAACGTTTTTTATTTTATTTTATTTTATTTTATTTTACACGTAGTTATGCAAAGTTAATAAATAATTTATTAAAATCATTACAAAGATATTTTTTTATTAAAAATAAATAATTAAATTAATTTAATTGCGCAATTTAACTTAATTAAGCAATTTAAATATTTTACAGTGTTGCCAAATAATTCCGTCTTGAGATACCAAAATATAACTAGATCAAATTAGTAACAGGGTAATTAAAAATCAAAGGAAATAAGAGCCACTGAAAGAAAGATTTTGACTAAAATTTTCATATTTTGGTTGGTTCGTTGGTTGTATAAAGAAAATGAAGTGAAAATTTTCCTGTTGTTATCACTGTTCTATCGCAAACATCCACCGAAACTCCCAACAGAAAACATTTAATAATTAACACGTATAGCAATAACTTGGCAATTAAGCAAAAACGTACCTTTTTTGTTTCGTGAAAATTATTTTACATTGAAATTAATGTTCCCTCGTCCACTGAAGGCCGCCGAAAGTTTTCTAATAAAAGAATCATTAAAACTCTGCCGTAATTAGATTGCATTTTAATTATGCACTGGGGGAGTACCCCATTAATGAAAATTCCTTTCCTAATTTTATCCCCTACCTGTCGTAATTTAAAACCTCTTGCATTAATGATTAATATTTTTCCAGTTTTTTTAAGCTTTCTTTATTTTGAGGTTTTAATTATTTATGGGCGTCAAGCATTGCATAGGCCAAATAGCGTCCTCAAAAAACTTATGGAAAAAAATGTAATGGCACAGAGTAACGGGTTTGATTCCCGATGATATCATAATTGGAAGCTGCGGATACGCAAAATAAAATACTTTGTAATAGAGCTACTCAGGATTATGTGCCTAGGGTACCGCAAGTTACAAATGATTTCCCTAAAAATGTAAATCTGATACACGTCTCGGTAACATATTCGGAAATATCCGGCGCGTTATCCATTCGGGATGCTTCGGTATCACTCTGAAATACGTCTCCTTTTCGGAATGTTTCGGAATCACTCCCGCGCTCATTAATTGATGTGTCTCTTAATGAGTATTGTTCAATCTCGTAACGCCAAAAAATCCTCCCTGAGTAGCGCCTACTAACATCACTCAACATGAACAATCTCGTTTTCATCGTCGTATTTCAGCAACAACACAAAATTTCTCACTTGAATCCGTAACCTGGAGAGATAACTAAAATAATGAAAGAACATATATATTTGACTAATTTGTTGTGTTTTTTTGTTGCTGTGTCTTGTATTCTTTATTTGGAAAAAAGATGAGACAAATTATCTTTACATCAACAAATTAGTCAATAATGATTTTTTTTCATTATTTTGCTACGAATAAGTCTACAATTCAGAGCATCTTTACCGTAAACTGCGCAAATATCAAGTGAAAGCAAACACATTTATTTGTAGGGCATAAAATTTCATTTCTAATGACTTAAAATCTTTACCATCTTTTTCATACTATTGGTGGTAGGTACTATTTTCTTTCTTACTCATTTTTAAATTTGGAAAAAAACGGACACAATTTTTATTAACACCTTATTGAAATTTAATAACAAAATACACAAAATAATATGATCAAAAGAAATATACATTTTGTCTCTTTCCAACATAAATGTTTACATGTTTATCGTAATTTGCTATTTCTTGTTTCGAATTGTTTAGGAAAAGCCTTTGAGTATATACATCCTATACTCTAAGGGAAAAGCAGTATTTTCTTTATTTAAAATGTAGCTTGCATACAAATAACGTGTCTTTTTATAATACATCAATGCTCCAAGTGCAAATGTAGGATACCTAATAAGTCTCAAATTGTATTAAAAATGTACTCAGTTGGATTTGAACTCAGAAAAATGTGATTGTAGTCTGACACTTTGACCACTACATGCTAGATCTTATAATGCACGAGCTTAATCCGACAATGCTTTTCTTTTGCTTGATTTAAGTACATATTCAAATATAGATTCAATGAACACAATCGAAAGTTTGATATCAATTATTGTATTTACTCATATGAGATATGTTCATACGTTTACCTGATTATTTTTGTGTTTTGGTTTGCATAAATTGTGAGGACAGAGAATTTCGATAAATAGGTATTTGAACATTTTTTTCCTGTCACTGTCTTGCTAATTCCTCCCGATATTGTGCAAAAAAGACAACTGCATGTCAGACTTTTAGTTAGAATAGACAAAATTCCCGTTTCGTTGTCCCGTTTTCCGCACCTCAAAACTGAACCGATTTTTTTATTTTTTTAGACAGAGTATCAGAATAAAACTTTCTGTATCAGTACGTTTTGCGTTTTTTGAAAATAGTTATGTATGCATACAGTGAGCCCGAAGACTAAACGAAAAAAAAAAAAACGCCAATCGAAAAAATTCTATATTGTGTAAAAAAATCACTGCTCTGGTGCCATAATCCAGAGAGAAAATACGATAAAACGTTTGAATGAAGAAATTTAGACCGCGTTTTATTTTAAAATTAAACATTATTAAGTAAAGTTAGATTTTTTTTAGATTTATTTATTTATGACAAAATACATCGTTTATAACTTTACATTACATTACATATTTATTTGTACGAAATATTCCCAATCAGCAAAAGTGCTGGTATGGGGGGATATAATCTATTGTGTTTTAATAAAAAATCGATAAAATAAGATCACATATCACTCGTCATACGGGCTGTAAGAACTGTGTTTTTTTATGTGTTTTTTAAGAATGTATATGTTTTGTTTATTTTTTAGGTAATAAGAAAATGAATTGTGGAAATTTATTGCTGTATACACAAAACTGTTTCTTCCTCTGTTAGTCCTAGGTTGTTCGCAAATTAAATTATTTGACGCCATTGTATTTATTTTGAGTATATTGTTGTTAAAATCAAATTTAATATTTGTCTTTATTTTATTATTTTTCATCTTAAATATCACCTTTTTGTGTAAATTAATCCATTTGAATTGAGAAATTTTGTTATTCTATATAAATCTGCGATTCTAAAATATTTATTAAAATTAAATGTAACTTTGAGTAATTTATTTATTAATCTTTGAATTGATTCTTGCATTTTTTTACTTCATTGCGGCTATATTATAATTCCACATACAAAGTGTGAAAGTATAAAAGCATTGTGTACAATTAATTTTGTACTTTTATCGAAGACTTCTGTTCTTCTCATTATTTCAATAATTCAGTTTTTTTATAACTGCTTTGATATGTTTTGTCCACGCTAATTTGTCAACCACTTCCCAACCCAAGTACTTTACATTTGCTGTTTGTTTAATTTGCTCATCTTTAATTACAAGGTTAAGTTTTATAGGGCGTTCGTTTTTTGTATTATTATCATATATTTAGTCTATGTATTTATTGTTTATGAGTTATTATCTAACCAGTACATAAAATTATAGAGATGCTCATTGATGTTGTTTTAAAGTTAGATTTCATTATCACCACTATATATCAATAGATTATGATCTGCATATACAAAATACCTCCTCGATACATTTAAATGTCTAAGGTTATCAATATACAATAAACACAGTAGAGGGCCTAATATTGACCCCTGAGGGCTCCTTATAGTTATAGGTATCTTATCACTCATATAATTCAGATTCTTTGTCCCAAAACTTTATTAAAAAATCTTTACTTAAAACCATTCAGATGAACTTAAAAAATATTTTGTAAATTTTCATTGGTAAAAAGACATCTAGGCATTTGTTAATGATTAAATTCCAGAAATTAAAATAATGCTTTCTTTCATTTAAATTATTCATTGCCAATTTTTGATGGAATTCCATTATAATGAAGAGGGTGAAAGCGCTAATTGGTCAAAATAAATAAATGGAAATGTACGAAGATTTTTTTAAATAAATAAGTCATATGTAAATATAAGTTATTACATCATTAAAATAATGCATTTTCAAATATTGAATTTAAGTAGGTACCTAGGTACTTGTTTACGGTTTAGTTCCAAAACTTTAAGTAATTAATTTTCAGATTTATAATTTCTTTAACAAATGTCAAACTCTGCTCATTTCACCAACAGGGGTGTATTTTATTAAGGAATGCGATTTTCAAAAATGTAAAGAATGTCAGTTAATGTTATTTTAGTGTTACCATAAAACCAATAAAAAGAAATAAATGGATGTAAATAAGTAGCAATATATTGCAATAATCTGATTAGAATCCATTAAAAACTAATGTTAGTTAAAATTTAAAAACAATTTTTTTTATACACAAAAAAACATGTTTCAAAATTTTTCGCCCTTTTCATTTATCATTTAAATGTACTCGTTTATGCCCCTAGTTTTTTTCTGCTTAATAAATTGAAGATTGTTAAAGCTTTAAATAAATATGATATATGACTCATCAGACTAATAAGTCTGAAATTGTTCCTTAAAATTATGCATGCGAGAATTCGGAATTAATGCGAACAAGATCTGGATGATACGCAGTTTGGCTTTAGAAATGCCTTCGGTACAAGGGAGATTTTATTAGCTATCAATGTTTTGCTGCAGAAGTGCCGTGATCAGAGAAAAGAGATTTTTACATGTTTCATAGATTATGAGAAAGCATTTGACAAACATTCTAATTTGATGGAAATGTTGAGGGAGTGTAATATAGACACCAAAGATCAATTGTTTATCCAAAACCTATAATGGTACCAAACAGCTGAAATCAGACGCGGAAACGAAATATCAGATGCAATACCCATTCAGCGGGGAGTGCGACAAGGTTGTATCCTGTCCCCTTTGCTTTTCAACTTCTATTCTGACTATGTTTTTAAGAAAGCGTTGAACAGCAATGAAAGAGGCCCGAAGATTAATGGAGTTGTAATCAACAATATCAGGTACGTCGACGACACTGTTTTGCTGGCGGATACCATTGCCAATCTTCAGGAGTTGTTTAATAGTGTGGATGCATTTGGCGAACAACTGGGTTTAACAATTAATGTTGGCAAAACAAAATGGATAACATTTGGCCGCCTTGATTACTCCGCATTTTCTCTCAAATTAAAGGGTTTTGACATCAAAAAGGTGGACAGATTTAAATACCTCGGCAGCATTCTAACAGAGACCCTCAACCCAGATATAGAAATTAAATGCAGAATCGAGACAACAAGAGCTGCTTTTAATAAAATTAAATCCCTCTTCTGCAATGCTAATCTCAACTTGAAAATAAGGCAAAGATTGGTAAAATGTTATGTGTGGTCTGTATTGTTGTATGGCTGTGAGATTTTGAAAGTGAACACTATGAATAGGCTGGAGGTTTTTGAGATATGGTTGCATCGCAGAATGCTTAAGATATCTTGGACAGACTTAATAACGAACTCAGAAGTCTTAAGTCGAGCTAGAACAAACAGATAACTCTTAACCACCATTAAAATTCGTAAAATTTTATATCTGGGGCATATAATGCGTGGAAAAAAGTACCACTTGCTTAATTTAAAATTCTAAAAGGCAAGATTGAGGGTCGCAGAGGGGCTGAAAGAAGACAGATGTCCTGGCTGCAAAATATACGAGACTGTACTGGCTTCAGGACTGTACAGCGGACTGTGGAGCATTTTCCGGGCAGCACAGGACAGGAACACTTTTACCAGAGTGATTGTCAACGTTGGGAATACCTGACAGGGCATTAAGAGTGAAGAAAAGCTTCAAATATGCTAATGGCAAAGATCTACTTCCCGCTGAAAACCGCACGTAAATCGGTCCAGTAGTTATATCGTCTATCTAGGACACACATACGACCATTGTCTTTTATAAATATAGATAACAAAATGCACGGTTATTTAATAATGATTCGTTGCAAAATTGTAAGTTCTGTTGTCACGTACAAACAATGGCAACTTGTACAAAACTCTTTGCCTGACATTTTGTACGTGAAAATATAAAGGAACCGCTATTAAGCAATAAGGAACCAAAAAACTTAGATATTAATTTGAGAACTGGTGTTTCTCTAATATAAATACTTTCGGACAGAGAGGAAAAATATTTTTGAGAGAGGAATACAGAAGTCTAGGCATTTTCAGGGTTTATGACCTGTCCTTGGCTGGAAGAGGGTGAAGCCAAATAAAATGTAGATAATTATAGAATACCTTGTTTCAAGATACATTGATTCAATTGGTTCAGGTTTTTATAAAAAAACGAACGGGAAAATTCATTACTGGAAGTTCAGTGTGATTTATGTCATATAAATAAATATAGTTTTTAATAACATAATATCATAAAAGAGATGGAGAACACAGAATATAAGAAAATATAAAAGTCTATGCATTTACAGGGATTAAGACCTGCCATTAACTGGTTTAAGCGGCCACATTGTGCATTGTCTAACATTCACCATTCTGCTTATGTTTAAATATTCACATTTCCTTAAAGTTCCCTCTGTCAACTTTTGTAAAGCAAAAAAGCAGAAATCTTCATTGATGAAGACGAGATTCATCTGGCTCAATTATTTTACCTACTAGGCAAGGCCTTAAAATACTTTTAATGTATTATACTTCTTTTTATATCAGTTAAATCAACAATATTTTAATTTCGTCCAAATGTTTATAGAGAAAGCTGAATTTCACTCCCTAGAGAGTTGTTATCAAATCACTGTGGCAGAGAGTAAAATATTTTTGAGAAAGGAATGTAGAAGTCTAGGCATTTACTACGCTTATGACCTGTCATTGACTGATTTAAGTGGCCAATTTACATACTGTGGATAAATACTTTTGTTTATATTATTTACCACAACATTTGAATTTTTAGGCCGTTTTCAATACGTTTCTAATTAACATATTACAACAGAGATGAAAAACATTTAAGAGAAGGTAATATAGCATCTACAGGGCTCATGACCTGTCAACGGCTGGTTTAAGTTGTCACTTTACACACTGTGTAACATTAACCATTCTGCCAATATTTGAACATTATTATTCTTTCAATTCTTTCATCTGTTAATGTTTGTGAAGTAAAAGAGCTTAAACCTTTATTTATGCGGGTGAGATTTATCTACTTGAATTATTTCACCTACATAGTAGGCAACGCCTGAAAATATTATTTTTTCAATTTCTATACTTCTTCATACGAGTGGAGGCGTATAAAAAATAAAATAAAAATACTTCTTCATGGACCAGGTGGATTTATCAACATCTTGTCTACAAAAATTTGGACAAACTCAAAATATAATTTCTAATTGTTTTAGAAACTTAAAATTAAGTTTTGTCATTGTTGAGTTAGAAAAAAAAAATTTTTTGATGTCGAAACATGAAGGTCCGGGTATGTGTAAATAACATATAACACTACCAAGAGTGATACGAAAAAACTCGTTTGGGACGGTAGATAAAAAAAAATGTGACTTTTAAAAATATCAGTTAAAATAATAAATAAGAAACAAAAAACACAATATTATACACTTTTTGTAGAAATTATTTTAACAATTATAACTATCATAAAGATTAAAGTATTATTGTTAAATTGCTTCACTTTACTATTTGACTTTTTGTTTTTTAGTTGACTGAGCAGTTTAAAAAGTTTAATAATTATCAATTACAGTAAACAAAAGTGAGAGAACGTCTGTGTTGTCAATTTTTTTCAGTTGACCCAAAAAAGAGGAAAACTTTACGAAAAGAAAATAAATATCACCGTTTTTGGTTTGGATTGTTATCGTTTAATTGTACTTCAAGATGGAAGTTATTGTTTTTTTTTTATGTCATATTGTGTGCCGGACAAAACCAATAAAACCATGAAATATTTATTTAGAAAACAGTTGGTACATTTTTTTATTACTATTCCATAAAAAGCTATCAGACCTATTTTAATATTGTTGTTTAGGTCATTTTCGATAATTTGTCACAACGTAAATAAATTTATATTCCTGTCTCCTTTTCTCTCGCCGAATTTAATTACGTCCCTTTAGCACTTATATGAAGATACCCGAAAAGAAATTGATACTTATTATTTGTCCCCAGAAACCAGTGTCCGCTTTGACCTCGATTGAAGTACCTGTTTAATAGTTTATCGATTTTCGGGACAAAAACGCATCCCAAAATATAAAACCAATAATTGATTCCACCACCTCAAAAATTATAATTTACCAAAAACAAAAAAATAATTAACTGTGACAAGGAAAACGAAGATATCATAGTGTGAAGTTTTGCCGCTGAAACAGTAAGTCCAGAAAAGTAAGAAAAATCTACAAAAAAGGTCAGTCCTTTCGCTCCATTTCTTTGATATCCATTTATGTTTTGATATTAACAATTACAAATTTTACAAAATGTAATATCTGCTGTCGTAAACCAGCGTAGTTCATTGAAACTGACTGACGTTGACTGGTTGACTGAACTGAACTGCTAGGCGTTACTACGCCCTGTGGTCTTTTTATAGGCCACGTTTCTTTGTTGTTCATATCTCGATGGTTGGGACGGTGTTAATGTACTATAGAACGATGCTCTCGTCCTTCTATGCAATTCTGTTAGAGTTGCATAATTTGTTGTATTGGATTATATAGAAAACGATGACATTGCTTGCTTCCTTGGTCATTGCACTATTTCAGGTGAGCCGTTTTAGCACGTGTGTGTCATAGATTATGGACTATGAACCACACATATATAATTAAATTGACGGATACATGTTTGGAATTGAACATTTTAAATGGATCTATAAATAAATGTTACTCAATATTTGTATATTACCGACTTTTCTATATCCACCGGTTTCGAGACGTACCCGTCTTTTTGTCGGGACACCAATTAAACTAACATGAAAAACCCACTATACACCTTCACCATAGTTGTTGCACAAAAATATAAAACCAACAACACATGCATTTTAATATGCACATGCACTGTTTAGAACAAACATGCACTAAATAATTTTTGAAAATATTCTTGATATACAAATATTTAATAACATTTATTAAAATGTTTGACCAAAAAGTCAATGCTTTAAATAATAATAAGGTTCTATAAATCTTTTTTTTAAGTACCTTTATAAATACTCCGTTTCCGGGCCCATAAATAATACTATTATTTAGTTACTCTTAAGTTCACCACGTTGAAGAGTAGGTAATGCATTTGCCTACCATTCTTGAGGTTCTGGATTCGATTCCTGGCAGGTTGGACGCGAACGATTAGTTTTGAAGGTGGTTCTACCCTGCAATATTTCAATGTTCCTGGACTGGAAACTTAAGAGTAATACTGATCACCTTACCTTTTATTTTAAATTATCTAAACATGTTTTAAAGAACGTGTCATTGTGGTGTCTTATGCACCATTAGATGCGGATAGGGAAATTATGATAATGAAATATTTTCTGTTTCGGTGATAGAACAAAATGTTTTCAATTCAAGCTTGTTGTCATGGTGGCCACTTAATCCAGCCATTGACAGGTCATAAGCCCCGTAGATGCCTAGGCTTCTATATTACCTTATCTTAAATGTTTTTCATGTCTGTTGTAATATGTTAATAAGTACTTAAAAATAAAACACAATTTTTTTCTCCCTAAAAATGAGAAAATTATAGCAATAATATATTTTATTCATTGAAAAAAGAAACTATTGAAATCAGCTTTTTATATCCATACCTTTAACAGAAATTTAAATCTTTATCATATTGTCTTTTTGAAATGCATTTTGTCCTTATGAAATCCAACAGTTTTGAAGCAATAAAAAATAAATGTCTTTGCCCGAGTAGATATTCAATCTTTGGCGAGATATAAACATATTTGAGACATTGCTGGTAAAACATTTCTAGTATCTTCAAAAGTTCAGCTACTTGAAATAATTGAGAAGAGGGAAGAGTTGAAGGGAAGGGTTGAAGTTTTATCTTAATAATTAGTTATTGTACTATCCCAAATTATTTATATTGTGAGGTCAATCGTTTTACAAATTTATTTCATTGTTAATAAGGGATTTGTTTGTTTTTGTTTTGGCTCTCTGTATGTGATAGTTTTGTGGTCATCTCGTCTAGTGATTGTATATGTCAGTTACTTTTGTCAGTTAGATGCCATCGTTCTTGATATACCCTAGTGTTATTTTGCGGATTAGTTTAAGTGTTTCTAATTTTTTAAAGCTGTCTTTGTCTAAGAGTTTTATGCTTTGGTAGGGTCAAAAAGTACAAGATAATTATTATACTATATTATTTTATTTATTTTTCGTTTTCTTTTATTTAGAAACCATTCAGTGCAATAACTTAGTTGTAGACTTTATAAAATTATACTTAATTCTAATGGACCAGTGAAGTTTCCATATTGTGTTACATACTAAGGCTATCAATTTTTATATATTTTTTTATTTGAAGTTAAATAATATTATCAGGGAAAAAAAACTTAAAGTAACTTAGGGATGAAATAAAAATTAACATAAACGTCGAATCAAAAACATGCTAAAAGTAATAAACTAAAATGAAATATTTAAAGTATCATAAAAATAACCGGTAAAAATGTCACGTTAAAAGTATCTACTCAGTATTTACAGTAAAAAAAATATATCTTGTAGTAATTTCACAGTAAGAATTTAAATTAATAAGACTAAAAAACGTGCTAAAATGCAAAAGATGTTTGCAAAAAACAGATGCGAAGCATAAATAAAAGAATATAAATATAATATTTTAAAGTTAATTTAAAAACAATTTCAAAAATAATCACTAATTAAGGAATGAAAAGTAATATGTTTTTTTATATTTTGTATTATTATATAGTATTTTAGCATACAATATAATTCAAACCATAATACAAAAACTGTAAAATGTAGAGTGGATATTCAAAAGCTTTACCTTTTTAATATTTTATTTAAAAGGCGCGGGATCCCTTGGGCCTTTTTTAAAATTACTAATGATAATAATCACATCACTAGGTATCAAATTGACGATTTGACGGATAACAACTGGTAATAATCGTTTTCCGTAGTTATTATTCTATTTAGGAGTTAAAAATGTATTATTTCTATCTCGTCTCGATTTATAAATGTTTTGGAATTTAATTAGAAATTTTGATTTACATTGACATTTATTTTTTGCACCACAAAAGGCTAGGAGGCCCAATTACAGTGGTGAATTACATCACGGAACACCCAGGCTTGAGAAAAATCACATTTTAATTTTTGTGTTCTCGCCGGGAATCGAACCCAGAACCTTCCGTGCGTGAGTCAAGCGTCTTGACCACTACACCACGGAGGCCACCATATTGTAAAAATTAAATATTTACAACTGATTTAAAAATAAAAAATGTGTAATTTAATTACACATAATTCGAACAAAACTATTTTAATTATTTTATTCATGTTAAAGATTGAAGGCATAATTTTAAGTTAAATTTTAGAAAAATACCACAAAATTTGTGTTATTTTTAATGTTTTTATGAAAAACTTTATTTATTCAAACATTTTCTTTAACAACTTTTCTGTTAAATTAATAACCTTTAAATCACCTACAAATTTAAATTAAACACTTTGGCATAAGTACTGATTTACCTTAATTTTGTCTGAATTTCAATAAGCGTTATTTTCTGGTCAAAAAGTAATTATATTTTAGAAACATATTTTTTAAAGTATATTTCTTATAAAATATACCTTGTTAAATGATTGGTTTTACCTTATGTTTATTTACTTTATGTTCTTAATAACTCTATTTTGAAAGATCGGCATTTTAAAATGGCATGATCATATAATTTCTATTGAATAATAAAGTAACCATTTCCAATACAAATCTTAGTTACAAATAACGCAGATATTATGTAGTTGCAAATTTAAATTATGGTCAATTATTTTGTCTTAATATTTTAGTAGAGGATCAATTTCCACCTTCCCACAATTACACATATCACTCAAATTACCTTTATTTAGGCAATCAGTTATGTGTGATTTAAAGAGATTGCATTTAAAAAAAAAATATTTTTAGAGAGGTAATATGATGTAGTTTATTTTTGCTCTTCATACTATTGATTGTTTTTTGTATATTTATTGAATAAGTTTTAAATTCGTAACAATTCAACACTGAACGACTAGTAATAAATAAATCATTTGGAAAAAAAAATAATTCCATAAATTAACTTATTATTTTTTCATTTATTTATATAAATATTGAAAATAAAATAAAACAACAGAAAAACTTTTTTTTTTAAATAAATATATTATATATTACATGTTACGAATTTCGTCTTATATTATGTAAATTGAAAATGAATTAAATCTAAACAAGTACGTTGTTTGGTTTTCTTTTGTATAAGTATATTATTTTATGATTTTAATTTTATTAAAGAGCACTAAAAAAATATTTATTAAAAAAAAATAGTATATTTGTATCTCGAATTTTATTAAATAGTGATACCTCGATTTGATCGAATTCAAAAATTCGTTTTTTTTTGTCATAAACATATATATAATAATGTCAGCAAATGTGTCTTCTTGTCACGCTCGCAACGGCCTAAGAGGGAAGCCTTTGAATGGTCAGATGGGGTTAATAGGCCAATTTATCATGGTACAAGTAAACAATAGGGGTAACTCCGGAAGAGGCATTAGTACGAAGGGATACGCATTAAGGGATGAAAAAGTGACGTCATTCCTTAAATGCTCTACGCCCGATTTTTTTACGTCTAGAGTTCTAAGAAATAGCTTAACCTCTCGATAGATGGCGCCTACGTCTTTCTGCTAGATTGGGTCTGAATCGTACTCTACTTCTGTGAATAAAATATTAACACATATTTTTTGCTTTATCTTCATTTCACGCTTCCAGCACTTTTGTTGATGAAATAGTAAAAAATAGTTATTATGGCGTGAAACAGGCGTTAATTAATAATACAAATTTTGATTAAAAATAAACTTTACTGTACTGAGATTATAGTTTTAAATACATAGTCAATGTGAAATGTAGATCTCTACCTAAAAATTGCAACTTTTATGGGAAAATTTTACCATTTGATATAATTTAAAATAGCGTCAGGTTTGCTTCTTTCCCCATCATCATATCTTTTCAAACCAAATGTGGCATAGGACACTGCATTGGTACACCAATCACAGCGTATTTTGATCGTTTTTTTGTTAATTGAAGGTAGGATGATCAGTCTTACGCTTACGGTGCCAGTCCAGGGATTATGAAATACTCTAGTGTAAAAACACCTTTTTAAGTAAATATTTCATGTTAACCATGTTGAGAATCGATCCTGAGACTTTTTCCATGGTAGGCAAATGCGCTGATAAAACGTATCACTACTTATCTGAAATTAGGCACAATTATTTATTTCCTATGAAATAAATATTCCCTTATATATAACAAAGTGTGGCTATTAATATAATATTTTAAAAAAGATCAAAATAGCATAATTGAATTCTTTTTTTAATAATGAGTTCAGTTTTCTGATCTAATACAAATGTTTATTACCTAAATTACCTACAAACTATTATTTTTTAAATCCATAAATGTAAGAGATTCAAGGTTCCGCTTTACAGGTAAAAGAAATAAATTTTCAACTAGGTACACGTATGTCAATAATAAGATTATCTTCATTTGAAAGTACACAATGACAAAAATGCTGTTTGATTTAATAAACATTATTTGAAAAGTACTATATACGAAAAACGCCATTCTATTTTTGTGACTTTGATAGAATGAAGCAACTTATCGGAAATAATATTATGGACCAAGTCGGTCCTAACTGTTTTATTTTTTTTATTTTCTGTTTATTTTAATGTTTGGTATGTAAATGTTCACGTACTTTTAAGATTTTCCCTATCTTTCATGTAAAATATTTCTATTTCATGTAAAAAGGTATAAAAATAATACAACAGCATGAAATTGAAGAAAGTATGAAGATATGATGTGACCTTATTATTTTCAGATAAGAAACATTGAAATTTGATTGCCTTTGTTTGTACGAGCACGTATAGTGTTTACATAATATATTCCTCGTGTGCGTAAAAACCGTCAAAAAGGGTTTTCGTATACTCCACTCTGCATATAAAATTTCTCACTTAACTTTTGTTCTACATTCTCGAAATTCAATTATAATGTGAATAAATTACTACTTTTCTCTATGCCGATTCCCTTCGCTTAACGCCTTTGATTGAAATCGGACACCATTATTTAGCCTTATCTATTTCACCCTGAGAGTTAAGGGTGCCAATTAAACTCGGGCCGATAGACTTAAATTATTTACGAGTAGGAAATCACAGTTCGGGTGAGACCTTCATCAAAGGTTTGTAGGCAGACTAATTAGGCGGGATTATCCTTTAACCGCTGACAAATAGCCGTCGCTTAGCTTACAAAATACCGCCATTTGAGCCGAGTCGTTGCGCGAAATTATGGATTCTTATTTCTAGCAGCGAGAGGATTGGCGAAGATCGATTAAACTCTAGGTCGGTTTAAGCTAAAGCCTGCGTTTCGATTATGGCGTAAAAATATCGGATCCAGCCCTCGAAAGGAAGATTTATAGCGAGATAGAAAATATATTACTTGAAAATACTCGCGAAATCCTAAATTGATATACATATTCTTCGGTTGCAGGCTGTAAATCTGCAAATCTTACACTTATATTAATATTATTGCTTTAAATAAAAGCAGAAATTCAATTGTATATTGTTCGTTATTTTATCTATGAACTTTTCAAAAAAAAAAAACTAATTATTCAGGCAAAATGCTGAGTTTTCCACTTTTATTTATTTATATTTGCAACAATAACAAATAATTATCAACACTAATATTTACACATACAAAACAAAAACTAACTGGGCTAATAATCCTTTATAATAATTGTTCACAGTATGTTAATCATTTAAGAATCAGAAGGAACTTATTAATATTTTCATATAATTTAAATTACTGATCTGTAAATTTATTGTTTTTATAAATTTAGATAACATTACATAAGTAAGTTTAAAAATAAATCTCCACCAAAAAGCTAAATAAAGTGGCTTGATGGGATTTAAGTTTTAGTAAATATGAGAAAGTTTAAATTAAAAAAAACTGTAAAAATGTATTATTAAATTAATCAAAAAAATTTTTTTTAATGAAGCAAAATTTAATTAAATACATTTAATACATTAAACAACTTTAAAATATGAACAAAATAAAAACAGAATACACAGAAAATGATACAGGGAAACCGTAATTTAAAAGGAAATTCTCTCGAAAACGCTTAACTAATCTGGAAATATTTAAATGTTTCTCGCAGAGACTGTGTAACTTTTCATACTGTCTACGTATTCGAGAGAGAACGTTGTAACATTCTTAATCGGAGAAAAAAATATCAACTCTGAATGTACCTTTCTGAATTGCGTAGTCATGGGTCGTCGTGGATAGTAGAAGTTAATTATAATTTTTTTTTGTGGCAACTTTACTTTTTTAAACGTTGTTTGCTAAAAATAGTCAGTCTTTTTATTTATATTTTTTATTTATCCTAATCTACAACGATTGTAATAGTACTAATAATATAAATTTCGGCCGGGTTTCGTCGTGACCGACATCGTCATGCCGGTCGGAGACTAAACACATTCTTATGTTATCTACACCTGCAACAGGAGCTACCAATCATGATTTGATACAGTTATGGGAAAAAACGAGTTAGTCCCGGGTCAAAAAAGTCAACTATTCAAGAGAGGGGATTTGGGGTCAAGAGATGCGTTCCTTTACTAGGTAATTTAAAAAAAGTTTTTTATGAATGTGACAATGAGAAAGTTCAGTGGTTTTTTCAACATTTTTTTTTCGACTTTTAAATATCGTGTTATAAGCCCTACGATTTTTTTAAAGTTTTATATTTCTGAAGCAACTCCGCGTGTTACGTCAGAGGTTCTCTTTCGCTTATTCCCGATCAGTTCTGCCCATTGGTATATAATAGGTTTATTCACGGCAAGCAAACCGGAAACCTTCCATAACTTTCTTATCGTTGGTTGATTCAAATAAACCAGTGATTTTATTCAAAGTAGTGTGTTTTTATTATTTTTTTGTTTATTACATTTTCAGGAAACCTTGCCGTACAATTTAACGCTTTAATTTTTACCGCGCGCAAGAAAACATTCATTGTATCCAATTTCCCATAGGACTGAAGTTCTTTATTATCTATAGAAACAAATGCAAATTTTACACGTGAAACTTCAATATCTTAAAATGTTGTAATATAAGAATGTCGCCATGGATATTTCTCGCTATAGAATATACCGAATGACTATTTAGGCGTGTGCACTTAAAGAAATGTTATTGAAGAGTACTTTTTAATGCCTACCTCATTTTGATCAACATTTGACAAAGTCTGCACTTATAGCATTAATCCTTAGACCATAGAATTAAGAATACTCTAGAAAACGCATACGTGCATCAAAGAGAAGGCGACTAAACTACTCCTAAAGGAGTAGATGCCATGTTGTGTCGTTTTAAAGTGTAGAAATATTGCTGGGATCTCAAAAAAACAGGATGGGATCACATTTCATGTGTTAGTAGCAAATACATGTGGAAGTAGCAAATGCATTACTTAAAAGTGTAATAATTTTTATATCTGTTAAATTGTCAAAGAAAACAAAATGGACACTTTGTTAGTGTTGCCAGGGTAGCAAATTTTTTTACGCCACTTTGCTCATCTAATGAAAGAACTGATGAAAATTGGATCTCTCGGATTAAACAACGCCGTAATGGATATTTGACTGACGTTATCTTTAAAACAAAAAATATTATTTAAAATTGCATTAAAATATCCATTTTATGAAAATGAAAATTCGGTTAATTTTTTTAGTTCAAAATTCATTAATTAAATTACTCTTCTTAAATGACTTTTTACATATTCACTCTGTTATGTCAATTAATGTTTCCGCGTGGACAAAAAATTTTTAGAGAAATTAACAAACAGATTTTTTTTAAACATGTAATTATCTTACATTTGTGTAATCAAGCGCGCGGCGAAAGTGAGACAAAGTGGGAGGTTTTTTGACAGAGTCCGATATATTCAAATATGATTCTACGCTCTTTCTGAACTTTTCTTAATTTTATGCCTCAGACTTAAAATATTTATCAGTACAGTAAATAACTGCGATTGAATTTATATACCTCTTATTATCATCGATTTACGCTTGGAAAACTATTCAAAAATGATATTTCGATCAAAAATGTAAGGGTCATCAAACAATTCATGGCAAGGGTGTTCGGAATTGTTTTAATTTTCCGTAATAATTTTATATAACTGATTCCGGTTAAAACGTTTATTCAAACAAGCTAGACGATATTTTTGCAGCCGCTTCCATAAAGGTACCAAACTTAATGAAATAAAATCGAATGTCCTTTTGCAAATGCGCCATTAGTGCTGACAATAAAATGGAATAGCCGCCAGGAGTGCCAAAATTACGCCTGCGTACCATTTGCGTACTTTAGGGGACATGACGCGTTGACGCACGGTAAATGTGACGGAATCTGACTAACAACATTATTACGTAAACGTGGTTTTATTTTTTCATATAAAAACAAGTTTTATTATCAAATACAAAAAAAAAATATTGATCGATTTTATCGATTTCGCGATCGTACAAGTCAAACAAAATTCAGTGCCTGAATAGTCTGTAAGAACATCGGGTTGTGGTCCCGTGGCTAGTATCTCGAACTCACGGATCAAAGGTCCATGGTTCAAATCTCACTTTACCCCAACTAGGTTCCCATTCTCTAATAGTGAGTCATTTAAAACTCGTTGAAAATGGCCCTCAAAATGAAATATTTGCGTAAATTATAAGAACGCAAATATTTATTTTTATTAAAAAAAAATTTAAAAAACATAAAAGCAAGGAAGGTATTCAGACAGTTTGTTTAATTTGTGGAGAGACGATATACCTAGCTATAGAGATTGCTTAACTTTTTGCATAAATAACAGAAATGAGTAGAACTATAATAGACCTCACCTGGCTATACAAAATCCTTTGTTATTACATTGACATGGCAATCATAAACAATATTAACTGACACGCTTATATACGACTACGTAATCCTGACATCTTCAGAGTTGAGCACTTTTCCTCGAATAAAGGCTATTATAATACCCTTTCTTGCACGTGGAGGCAATACAATAAGGTTCATAAGCACAATGCGAAAAAAACCCACCTTTTTGGAAATTTCTTAAAGGAATAAAAAAAAAAACTACGTGTACCTACACCTCGGCTTCCATAATCTAAAGCTCAGTCTTTTTCTCACGCATGTTCTATTTTACTAACTATTTCTTAATGTCGCTATCCGTACATTATGTAAGGTCAAGATGAGCATTATCGACAAAGTTAGGAAAGGATTTCTGCGTTGGTTTGGACATGTTGAGCGAATAAACACCGAAAGAACGGCTAAAAAGATTTACGACGTGAATTTTGATGGATGACGAGGAAGACATGGCATAACCAAATGCAACAAATACTTGAGGATGGACATGTCAAAAGTCTGAATAATCCGCGGGCTTGCATGAGAAGCTATGTGAATATAGAGGAAGCTAGATCTGTATTTACAGAGTAATATTGTGTTCTATTTTCTATGTCTACCCTTAAGCTAGGGTTTCCTAGGACAGCGGTGCCCGTATCTTAACGGCCGTAGTGAACGGTGATGCGGTGGACAGCCGTCGTAGTGGTGACTAGAGAGTGATTTTATTTTTTAACGGTGTTATCAACACCATTTTTATAGGAAACCACTCTCTAGTCACCGTTACGACGGCTGTCAATCGCATTAATGTTCACTACGGCCGTTAAAATACGGGCACCGCTGTCCTAGGAAACTTGAGCTTTACAGAGAAACGGCGTAATGGTTCCTTGATGTTTTTTTTTTACTTGAGTTTTTTTTTTCAAAACCAAGTTTTTTCTTATATTATTATTTTGAAACTTATTTCTTGTTCTAAGTTTTTACACTTTATAATTATTTTTATTGTTTACTAAATGAACCCGGAAATGTTTTGCTATTGATTGATTTGAGAATACACTGGTATATAGATTAATTCACTAAATATATATTTATTTATTTATTTATTTATTTATTTTACATAAACGGCAGAAATTGCCTTTAACATATATTGAACATAAATATGAAAAAAAAAAAAAAATTAAAAAATACATATATAGAAACATAACAAAAAATTATAAAAATTGCATAACTATAACAATAGTAAGAAGCAGGTAAATACATAAAAGCAACCAAAAATAATAACGAAATAAATACATAAATATGAAAAAACAAAAAAGGAAAAAACATTTTTAAATAAAAAGAAAAGTTTAAGAATAATATTGCGAGAGAAAAAAAGAAATCAGACTCGTTTTATAACTATCAAGTCCAGAACCAAATATATCAGCCTTGTCCTCATACTGATTGCCATATCTATGGAGCCTAGGGATAGGCGAGGGCATGTGATAGTTGGTTCTAGAACTTGCAGAACAAAAAGGAGATCTGTAGTTAATAATTTAATGTAGGAATCGTGGTCGCTAGCAAATCCAATTTAGTTTTTATGCCTCTAATATTTTGATAATATAGATTTATTGTAGTTTTTTTGTATAGTTTTTTGGAAGAGTATTGACAATCTTTGGGGAAGAGTTAATATACTTTATGGTAAGGTTTTGATCGCCATTGGCTTTTCTAGTTTCTAATTCATTCCTAAGGTCCAACAATTCCTTACGCTGTACAGGTGTTTGGTCGAAATTTATTTTGAAGGAATTTAATTTATTCCTATTTTTTAATATTTCAGTAGCCAATGTCGGGTTCGATAATACAACTTTGATTGGGCGAACATTTGTGGTATCAGGACGAAGCGGGCCAAGTCGGTAGATCTTGATAACGTCATCTTTTTCAATTTTCTTAATAGTATTCAATGTTTTTAAGGTGATATCTGTATCCGCAGTTTGACGTAGTATAGATGTTGAGGCTGAACACTCTGGAATATTGTATATTATGATGTTGTTTCTTCGTCTGCATCGGTCTTCTAACTCATCAGATAATTTTGCTAGAAATTTATGCTCCAAAATAACTGAATTATTTTTTTCAACCAGCAATAGCCTTTTTTCAATTTCAGATAATTTTCCAGTGATTAGGGATTTTAGGTCGTCAACAGAGCGGAGATACTGGCTGACTTCACTCCATCTCTCTCTGTCTTTATGTAGTATACTTTTAAGCTCTGTATAATTATCACTCATATTTCTTATATCTGTTTGTAATGCAGATAATGCGTTGGTAATGTCCAAATTAATAGAAGCCGGTTGTGGAGACATCAGGCATTCTAGGTTAGGTGAGGCGATTTTCTGTTTAAGATCCCTCTTAGGTGCCATTGCAAACGCAGTATTAGTTTTAATCATAAATGAATAAATACACAATGAATAAAAACAAAAGTACCGGTTTAAAAGTTTCAATAATTTATGCAAGGATAGCACTTAAAATATATTATTATTATAATTTAAAAATATAAATTTAATATTAGTTAATTTTTGTATTATTTGATGAGTATTTTTTATGTTTTACACATTCATAAACTTGAAACTTGAAAAAAATTATCTGTCAAAAAGACATTTCACAAATTATCAATATTATTTACCACTTTTCACCGAAATAACATTAACACAAAAAATACAGATTGTTTGTTTATCACTTCTTTATTTATTTGTTTGTTTTATGCACCTTTAACCACTTATTTACTAAAATATACTAGATAAGATTTTTTTCACATTATGTTACTTGACAGTATGTGGGTAGTCATATATGTAGATTCAATGAACCCAATCAATAATTTTATTAAATATAGTTAAAATTTGATATGTACATGTAAAATATTATTTTTGAGTTTCCGTTTAAACAAATTATGAGGATACATGGTGAAAGGAATAAAAAAAAATAATGATAATTGAAAAAGTCCCAGAACGAAGTTTTCTGTGTCGGAACGTTTTTGATTTTTCAAAAATAGTGTGTGCCGTGCGCCCAAAGACAGCAGATAAAAATTGGTGATTTTGGATGGTTCTAGTTCCCATAACAAACAATTTATCAACAAAAAAATATAATAAGAACATGCTAATATTAAATATATATGAAGTGTAAAAAAATCGTTGCTCTAGTGCCATAATCTATGGAGGAAATAAGAGAATGCATTTGTAAGAAAAAAAGTGAGACCGCGTTTTCTTGTAAGTTTATTGCAATGCTCAGGAATATTTGCACAATGTTTTAGGTGATTCAATTTAGCACAAATTCCTTGATTTTCTTACTCAGTAGTATCCTACGTACAATTGTCTATGTAAAAAACGTAGATGCTCAATTTAAAAAACGGGGTGGGTTAATGTTTCTAAGAGAATGAAAAATAACGCCAACCTTTAGATCAATGATATGTGGTGATAATCCATATAAATCAAGTGAATTTAAGAATTCAGTTGGTAGCCGACATTATCTTGATCTATAACTGTTTATGTTGGTTTATAAGTAGTTGTTTCTTCTGATAACATACACATGTTAAATGCTGATATTATTGAAAATTTCACATATTTTGCAGCTAATATTACACTTCACTTAACCAAGTATGACTTTTGTAATTTTGTTTAGAATCTGGCTATACTCATTGAATATTTTTTCTTATGATTGAGTGATACTAGTGAAATTTTTTTGATAATTTGTCGAACTCTGTGGCCTTATTCTGTAACCAATTTGTTTCGTAAATTCATTTGTATCATATAAGAGGGATCGAGAGAAAAATGCAATTTTGATTGTCTTAGAGAGAGATGGATATATGACGAACGAATAAACCTACGAAACAAAACGGTGACAAAATATGCCTGCTGATTTTTTAACACACATTTAATTTATCACCTGGTGGTAGAAAAACGAATTTCCCCGCGGATGGTGGGGCGAGAAAATGCGGAGGGCGAAGCTCTAGGGCTTCTTCGATATTATTTAGCGGAGTGGACTGTATTTTAATTTCTATGAAACAAGTGAATATCCTCGATATGCGGTATGCAGTGTCAATCGGTCACAACCCCAACAAATGAGATGGATTAGGAATGGATGCCACTTATTTGGTTTGTTCTTGATGGAATAGATCATAAAAATAAAAAAAGCTAAAGATACAAAAAAATAGAAATAAATGTATTTGTAATTAAATTATCTTAAATCAATACCATTACTCAATAGAAAAAGGGAAAAAAAGAGGAAACAGGAAAGGAAGACAGATTAAAGAAGAGAAAGAAGATATTTCTTCAGACGTGATTTAAACAGAGATACTGTAGTAACTAGTAATTAATATCTTCTTCAATATTTAATTTTACAAATAAATTAAATTCATTGATGTTTAATAAATGATATTTAAATAATTCAGTATCACATGTGTCATTAGCTAGTCGATTAGGTGATGTCATTCTCAATTGTAATAATGCTTTATAAACGATCACCAAACAATCATTCTTAACCATAACCAATGTTTTATTTCACATTTATGGTATGAATTGCATGTTGCTGTTTGAACATTTTGTACGAAGTCGATGCAAAATGTCATGAGACGTAAAATCATTATTTTTTTCCCAAATTCATTTTGTTTTGACGGAAAACATGTAAATGATATTTATTTATATAAACGCCTAGTGGGCAATTTTAAAGACATACTTATACAAAGAAAATTATTAAAAAGGAAAGTAGATAGACACAAAAGTATAAAGTAGACTTGGTGGGAGTGGAAGCGGGAGAGAGGTGTTAATAATTGAATTTGATTAAGTGATCGTTTGAAAAAAGACAACTTGTTATCAAAGAAATCATGACTAGTGTATTTGTTGGCAGATCTAAGAATTCTGGGCATGGGGAATGAAAACCATACTTAGTTTTATAATTATTGGTATGAAAGAGTAAGTTTTGTGTGAGGTTTCTAATTGGGATATTTAATTTTATTGAGCTCAGTAGTTCAGGCGTATCAAAAAGTTAGTTGAGAGTTTTAAATAGGACAATAAGGAAAGATTTATTTCGACGATCTTGAAGAGAAGATATATTTGAGCTAGTTTCTAGCTCATTATACGTATATTGGTCTCTGGATAAGCCCAACCTCCAACCTATCTTTCTTAAAAAGAAATGTTGAACTGATTCAATATTTTTTTATGTGAACATCATAATATGAAGACCAGATAACAAAGGAATACTCTAGGTGCGGGCAAACTAGGGATCATAAGAGAATTTTATACGTTTTAATATTTTTGAAGTCAGTTGTGCTTTTGGTAATAAATTTAGAGTTTTTAAGATTTATTGATAACATATTCAAAATAAATTGTAAAAGAAAGTTAAATGTCAATTATAATACCAAAATCTCGTTTCTGTGTCTAACAGTTAATAATATTTCATCGTTCAGTGAATATTCGTATTATTGCAAACAAAGTGGGTATTTGAGCTGTAAAAGCAAAAATTATCGCATCAGCTATAGAACTACCCCACTGTACATCGTTTTCAAGTAAATTCAATGTTTGACATGCTTCTCTATATATTGTTGCGCAAAAATGTTAATCAACTGTTTTTCTCTTGACAGAATGAACAACATTCATTGCAACAGAAAAATTCAGTAATTACTAGTAAACCAAAATTATTGGCCAGTAACAGTTTCTTGTGTATTAAATTTGTGCAAAATCCAATATTTTGTCGTATTGGCGGCATTTTTAACTACAGCAAAATACAGCTCCAAGAGCAATTTTACAACAGCAGATTCAAAACGTTGAAATGTAATTTCATTACAATTACGAGGATATGCGTGGATGAGAATTTTGACGAAAACGTATTTGAACATTTTTTTATGTCACTCTCTCGCAAATGCCTCCTCGATACTGAGCAAAAAAACAACCGCACGTCTGACTGATTATACCTAACTCAAATCAACGAAATCGAGATCTTGCATTCCCGATTTTCGCACTCCAAAACTAATCCGATTTAGTTGTTTTCGAGAATAGTTTAGAAATAAGTTTTCTGTGTCGTTACCATTAGAGTTTTTATCAAAGTAGTTTTCGTATTACTATATCATATGCCTAAAAACAGTATGTAAAACTGGACGCTATTAAGGGTTTTTGAATATTCCTAGTTCCTATAATATTTTTTTTACGATTAGTAAATATTTTAAATGTTTAAAATTCCTGCTTCAGAGACATAATCCAGGGAGAAAATTTGAGAATACGTTTTGTAAAAAAGCTGGTATAACTTTTACTCTTACCAATAAGAATGTACCTAGGTACTTGTTTATGATTGAATCCCAAAACTTAAAAGAATTAGTATACAAATATCGGATTCTTCTGGTAAACGTCAAACTTTGCTTTTTTTACCAACAAGGGTGCACTTATAGTGGTGCAGAAGTACGATTTACAAAAATTGATTAAATTTCACTTAATATTATTTAAACATTATCGAAAATCCAGTAAAAAGAAATAAATGGGTAGAAATTATAAAAATCCTAAAGAAAAAATCTTATTAGGTTCCATAAAAAACAAATGTTGTTTGCAAACATTCAAAAATAAACTTTTCGTTCGCAGTACCCTTCCATTTTTATATAGATGTGAATTTTCATCGTATGCAGCCCCGGTAGATCGATGAACAAAACATTTACGCTCTTGAATATGTTTTACAGGTCAAAATGACAGATTTTAATAGTTTTAAATATACTCAGGGCAAAATTCGTTATTTTGTAAAAAACCGCTCGTCAACAAGTCCAGTAGTTCTCTAGTCTATCGAAGACACACATACAAACATTGCCAATTTATACAGATTTTTTGTAAGACGATGCATGTTGTGAAAGATGGCGGGTGTAGAAAGATCATATTATCTTTTACGTTATGTATGTATTGTCTGTTTTTAAGTATGTTCCCAAATAAAATGAATAGATTGTAACAAATGAAAATGCTATTAAATTGAACTCATCAACAACGCGCATGTAACGCGTTTATTGAATTATACGCCATTGTTTAAACCAGCGAAAATGATAACTAGCCCTGTAAATTGAGTATAAAAAAAACAGTTGATCATAATATATAGCAAGTCCACTTTACACATTTCAGTCCTGGCTCGGTACGCACCGGCCCTAAACATTTTAATCCCACAGTTACTTAGGATACTGAGACGAAAAATTTGAATAATGTTGATTGTTGTTTGTTTTTATTTTAACGGACTCTTCAATTTTTTTGTTCATTACTTTTTCATTTTATTTCGAAATAAACAACCCTTCAGAGAATTTATTTTTCTCGTTCTTTGAAATACTTATACCCTTGTTATTCAATTTAATTTCAATTATTGTTTTGTTTTATTTAGAAATTAGAAATCAGCAAAAAAAGACATATCTGCTTTCTTTCCATACTTTTACTTTATTTGCTTTTTAAATAACTTGGTATTTTTATGTTTTTTTAATATGTATTTTTATATTATTTAATTAAGTATCTTATTTGGCAAATTATTTATTACTCCTATTACTTATTTCAGTTTATAGTGATACAAACCATATCTCAATTATATTTTTATAAATATATTTTTTTTCTATTGATTTCAATGACATTATTATTTAGTTTTTTTTTTCAATACTACTATATTGAACTATTATTTTGTTGATTTCAATGATACTATTATTTTGTTTATTTGATTATGTATGAATCTAAATTTGTATAATTTATATTTTAATATTTATGTCTGATTAGTTTTTTTATTATATTCTTTGGAATAATATTATTTATCACTTACACCTTGTTTTTCTGGATTTTTATTATATTGCATCAAATGTCATTTTATTTTAATCTCATTAATTTTAGTACTTTTTTTATTGTTATTTATTATGGGTTTACACGGGTACAGCCTAAAAAGCCTCAATAAGATTATTTATATTTAAACGAGTGTAATTTTGAATGAATAAATGAATAAGTAAACTCAAATTTGATTTGTTTCGTTTTATAATAATCAATCATTTTTTCATCATTCTTAGAAGGAAATAAAAAAATGTTTATTGATCAAAAAAAATAAAAAAATAATACACGTTCTTCAGATTCCGTTTCAATAAAGAAATTTACAGGATGTACGACCTTCAAATTAATAGACTTATTTCCGTAATAATAAGATGATCCATACTTTACTACAAAATCAGTCAATCTTAACGAGCACCTTAAAAACTAATTGAAATTTCAAGTGTAATGTAAAACCGTTTTGTGATGGTAATATGTACGTAAATCTAGTCATCTAATGAGTTCACAACCTATCATTGGCTGATTCAAGGTATTAACTGATACACTGTGTGGCCTTCATCAGAATGCCTATTTTTGAACATCTGCATTTCTTTAATTCCATAAAGGGTTTAATATACTAGTCTTAAACGCATTAACAATCTAAATATTGATGATTGCAATTATTCATTTTGAACGAAAGAGCGTCAGAGAGGTTGAAAAATGGTGAAAAAAGAAATCCAATTACACGACAATAAAACCAGTGGCAATAACAAATACTTCTTATGTAGTTCAACCAAAAAAACGTTGCAATTTTGAAATATTCATTCGACACAATTTTTAAAAATTCAAATTTAAAACAGTATAACGTAAGTTGAGACAATAATATGCCCTAAAACGAGAAGTAATGTAATTTATAAAGTACTTAAGCAAAAACAAAATCAGATACCACAAAATTACAAAAGTCCAGTATCCACGGACGTGCATCAAATTGAAGCCAACTTAACTATTCATAAATGAGTCATTTTACGTTTTGGCCATTGGTCACTCTGTAAACGACCCAGTAGGCAACTGCTGATTTAAATTAAATTATGCCGTGTTTTGTCGTTTTTAAGTGTCAAAATACTACTAGGATTATGGTAAGATAACAATTCATGTCTAAGTAGTGAATTTACAAAAAATATTATTTAAGAATTCGATAATTTTACCGTCTGTCGGTTTGCGAAATAAAACAAGATGGACATCTTGTTAGTATTGCCAGGGTAGTCGAATTTTTATACCCGGCTTTCTTTTAATAAGCATAAGAATAATATTGAACGATACTTAATTAGTACCGTTTAATGATTACTTAATTAGTACCGTTTAATGATTATTTAACTATTTTTTTTACGTTTGCCTAATGAAAATAGCTGTTTTTTGGCCGTCTAACCAATTACGCCATGGCGCATGTCGTACACAACTAATACAAAATCAGATAATACTTGTGTTATGATAATATAATATATTGTTCGAGATCTAGCAACATTACGCGGCCACTTCACGCATGCGCGCAGGGATGTCGTGCAGGGGGGGATAATTAAATAATTGGGAAACTTTTGGACACCGAGCAACGTGCATTGGTTCTTGGTTCTACGCGTCTTCTGGTAAATTATAATTCTATGCGAGAAGCACTGAAATATACGAAAAAGATGATCAAAAAGTATGAGATGGAAAATAGTAAATTTCACAACATACTCGTTATATTCACAAAATTTTGTCAGTTTTTCTTCTTAGTTGATAAGTTTTAGTGTATTTAAAAAAAAAAAAACTTTGCGTTTAACCACTTTTTTTGTATTTTTTCCACCTACCGGTTTCGGAGCTAGACAAGCTTCTTTATCAAGGTTCATTAACTAATGCATTCTATCTTATTTTATTTTAACAGTGATTATTTAATATTACACCGATACATATGGAGCTAATAAGTCATTTTTTTTGTAATGTTGTCTTAATGATGGGACATGTAAAGTTTTGCAATATTAAAAATTATTTAAAAAAATAATATGTGTAAATCACGGAAAAAAAATTACATTGGTTTGGGTCAATTTTATTTTTTTTTAATCTCGGCAACTGATTTAAAAAAAATCCTGAATATGTATCAAAAGCAGGTACTCGATCATTCTTAATCGTTACCACAGCATTAACATAAATGTACCAGTTAAGTGTCTGGCTAGGAACAATATTTATACCCAATTGACAAGAAGAACAGTTTTGTACAAAACGATAAAAATAAATATATGCATAGGTTAATGTTCCTAATTTTTTTTACTATTTCAGAGTATATTTTTTTTATATTTAGATATGCAATATAAACATAGAAATAAGAGCAACGTGAATATTATGCTAACATTAAGGGACAAATATTTGGGGTAAGCAAACGTCGTCAAGTTTTAGAGCCTGGAGCTTATGTACTTAAATCGGACTTTTAGAAAATGTCAAGAGAATTCTCATATGTTTTCCCTCGGGAAAAGGCAGGCTTATAAGAAAATTTATGCATGTTTATTAGTGATCGTCACTAAAAAAAAAATATCAACGAAAATATTCCATATGAAATTTACACCATACTTTGTTTTCGTACTTTTCTAAGAGTAAATACTTTTTAAAATTAAAATAAACGGTAGGTGCTTAGTGCTTTTTACATATTAGTTAATTAAAACATAAGTAAAAGATAGAATTAGCAGATAGCATAGGCAGCCTCTGTGGTGTAGTGGTCAAGACGATTGATTCACACACGGAAGGTTCCGGGTTCGATTGCCGGTGAGAACACAAAAATTAAAATGTGATTTTTTTCAAGCCTGGGTGTTACTACACCACTGTTTTTGGGCCTCCTGGCCTGGCCTGTTGTGGTGAAAAAAATAAAATAAAAACAAATTGAAAATAACAGTCTTAAAAACTTTAAAAATCAAAATCTTGAAAAAAAAAGTTAAAAAATAAACTTAAACAATTTTCAAAAACACTAAAAGGTAAAAAAAATAAAATTGAATGAATTCTTATATAAAATTACCACTAAGGTAAACAGTACAGATAGTTACGCTACATTTACTCCATGTTTACACATTTATTTACATAGCATATTTACTAGAATGAGGCGTTCAAATTTATTTGCTACCTACTGAGCCCTGGTTAAGATATTGCAATTGCCTACCGTGGGTACCAATTATTTTGACCGGCCCCATAATAACAACTGAACTGATCGTTAGTACGTGTGCTTTTTTTATTCTCATTGCGATGTTTTTGCGATCAATAAATCATTAAATCCGCGGTGTTCTGTAATTGTCAAGTGCCTCTCTTTCCTGACCACAAGATCTGATCTGATCTTGACTGCTACCACAGAAGTTCCAGACAAAAAAGGTGCCAAAATCCAGAATGAGGTAGATAATTGCATTCATTGTATTAGGTTTTCGTGGCAAAGCAAATAAAGGATAATGCATTCCGCGAACCAGTATTTTGATCGTTCATCTGCCAACAAGCAAGTGGCGCGATCAACTTTGAAAAAAATATAAGCTGATGTTAAAAAAAAATGATAGAGATAAATAATTTGTGCCTATAAATAAAATCAAGATAAGAAAAAACCATTAATAAAGGAATTGAGACAACTTTGAACGATACCAAATGATAAAAAAGAAACAAATGTGAAGTAAAACACTTTTGGTGTTAGCTTCTCCTACCCATAAAATACAGGAGAAGGGCCTCTCTGTATGTACAATGTATGTATTTTTAACTAGTCATATATTTTTTGCGTTTTTCGATGGTTCAAAATAAACTTTAAAAAAAAAAATATTTCGAGTATGTCCCAATGTTCAAGAGCACTTAAAACAGCCAATGACAAATCATAAGCCCCGTAAATGCCTAGATTTCCATATTCTCTTCACAAAAATATTTTTCACTCTGCTGTAATGAGTTTATGTTCTTTCCAGTTTCTCTTACCGCGTGGTAAACTTAACCGGTCCACATAATTTTTAAATAAGTGATTTAACAGAGGTTGACGTGTAAAATGATTGAATTTTTTTTAGAATCAAACTAACAATAAAAACACACCTGTTCACCTAAATAATATAAGTAAGTCGAAGAAATACCTGTTAAATGATAATTTTAATCAGTCTACGAAAGTTCTTTAGCCATATATGTATTTTTTTTGAAAATTTATTTATTAACTCTTACGGATTATAACATTCATTTTACAAAAATGATAAAAACATTTTTTTATAAATTTAAAACTCTCTGTTGTTCAAAACAACATTTTTTACATTTTTGAAAAGTTTGTCTGAGTCTTTTGTTCAGTTTTGTCTGGTAGTTTATTGTATAATTTCAGTCCGCGGTTTGAAAGTCTCGACTGTCTTTGTTTTGTTTTAGAAAGTTGTGTGTGATATTTTCCTGATATTCTCGTATTATGTCTATGTTTACGACAATTTTTTACATGTTTTAGTTCTTCGTCTACAATTACATTAGTAGCTAATTTATGCATACATTTTAATGATTCTAGTTAAAAGAGTTCAGTTATATTTAATCGCTTAGTTTGTTTAAGTTCTCTAGTTGCTGTTAGCTAGAGGAAGGTCATATTATACTAACTTTAATATTTTATTTTGTTGTCTTTGTAGTCTGTTTATGTCATTTTGATATCCTGTTCCCCATAATAGTTGCACATAACATATTTCAGTTTTTACATAGGCTTTATACATTAAAACCTTTTTTGGTTTTGGAACAAAATTTATGATTTTTAAAAAAAGACTCGATAAGGTCGTTACTGTGTTAATTAAATTGCCGATATGAATTTTCTTATGAACTTGTTCAGTAATGTTTATATTCATTTTTCAAAAAAGGTTTTTATCTCTGTTGAATATAGGTATTTGTCAATCCTTAGTGAATCGAATCTAGTAGATACTGATTTACAACCCATGAATACGGTTGATTCGTTTTATTTGCCTAGATAAAGCAACTAATTTATTGAATAATTGTTTTGTGTGTTTATTTATTTATTTCTGCTTTATTAAGTTAGTTCATTGCATCTAAAGAACTAATATAAACTTCTAATAATATTACAATTTTTTATCAAAATTTCTCAATAACATGTTTTTTTCAAATTAATTTAAAATATTTAGTTTTTTTTTTCACTTAAAAGCACATTTACACATTATTTAAAACATAAATCCCAACTCCATGGGACTAAACGTTATGTGTTGAGTTGAACAAGCAATTAGTTGACACAAACACATGAGTATATCATTACAAATATTTTATAGGATCGAAAACACAACAATAAAAATAACAATAAAAAACAAGTATATGGTTCATCAGTATGGTAAACTGTAAACTCTAACATCCGGAAAATCATCAAGGAATTTCCCACTCAAATCCCTTTCACTAAGGAAAATCGAGTCCTTAACTCCTCTCTTGAAAATAGTTTTTGTCCTTGAGAGCTTAATACGCTCTTCCAAAATATTGAACACTCTTGAGAGATGTCTCCGAGTAAAAGTCGTACGAGTTTTAGTTATGATTAGTATAAAATAAATATAAATTGACAAATTACAAAAGAGATGGAGAACATCGTAGAGAAGGGAATATAGAAGTCAAGGCATTTACGGGGCTAATGACCTGTCGTTGGCTGGTTAAAGTGACCACTTTACACACTGTAACATTCACCATTCTTTCTGTTGTAATTTCTTTACTCAATGAATCCCAGTATTTTGTCTGCAAACATTTGAATATACTCAAATTATTGTGAGTAAATATTGTTTTATTAATAATACGATTCATTTTGGTAAATTTTCTACCTAATAGTAATCGGAAAACTTGTTATTATTTTTCGATAGTTTTTTGTGGCTTTGAATAATATAAAGGTGTCTATTACGCTTTCGTTTGATGAGAATCTTTATAAGAATTTTTCATAGGCCTTATAAACCCCTATCGACATGATGCTTCTCGCCCAAAACTGCCCTAGACAATGTATCGTAAACCGTTCGATTCAATTTTCCATTTCCTTTTAAGGACGATTTGGAATGAAGCCCTTCTCTTTACTATGTAGTATGTGGAAAATGCTTGTTTTATCACCAAAATGGCGAGAGTTTTGCGGATTGAGAACATAAGGGCGGTATAACTTTACGACAAGTACAGTTTTATGACGCACCTTGTGAGAATGGGGCTTTCTTCGACTGAAATGTCCACAAGCTGATTTTATTACGCATAATTCAAGCCTTCATTATCCGTTTTATGCACATTTTATATAAATACCTTCCGTACACAACTCGAGTGCCGAGTGCAATTACAAAACCAAGTGCTCGACAAAATGGTATCTCTAAGATTCCTCCAAACATGTATTAATATTGTTACTGATTCAATGATTATACGTTGGGAATCTCGCACTTTATTTTTATTCATTAGTGTAACGACACCAATAAAACTTTTGAAAATCTTTAAAGACATGATAAAATATGGTCTTTAGACTTTATGGCACTGGATTGACGTGGGAAGAGGAAAAAATGCTGGCTGGCGATAGGGTCTCCTGGAGACAACTGGCGATGTCCACATGCTCCATTTAGGAGCGGATGTGGAAAAGAAAGGAAGGAATATAGTATTTTTTCATCGGAATAAACAAAAAGACGTACAATAAAAGAGGCTACATTTATGTTTATTTTAATTATTGTCAATCCTTCAGTTACAGTTACCCTTGATCCCGGAAGTAAACTCCAGTAAACCCCCCTACGGCAAGACCGTCAGCGTATGAAAACTGTATTGGAAAAAAGCAAACTTAACCATTTATTGTGCATAAGTGATTTTTTAGCCTAAATATTTCATATATAATGCATTGTTTAGTACAAAACCATCAGTTTTCAATAATATTTTTGGCCGAATACCTTTCTTTTATCTATAATTGTTGCACCTACATTCACTCCTAAGTGACTATGATATCACAAGTCTTCATAGAATAAAAAGGATAAATATATCTTATGTTATTGAATAATGAAGTCTGAGCTGGCTTAAATTTTATTAATATTTTTATACATTTATTTGTTTATAAATTTGTATAAACCACTTAATTTTTTTTTTTTTAATTACACTTCGACCGGTTTCGAGGTTACTACCTCATCGTCAGGAATTTAACTAACTTATAATTACACGCGTTGCTATTTATATAATAAAATATTGCATGAAAGAGACAGAAAATTGAAAGAAAGAGAGAGAAAGAAGATAAAATAAATCATAACGGGAATAGTTTTAAAAGAGGACTCGAAGTTAAATTTAATTGATTATTTATTATTTGAAGTTTTTGATTAATGGCTTTACTAATTTCTAATCGTTCTAAATTATCTAAACGTAAACCATTTTTATTGACATGCAAAATTTCTACACAAGTTTCTTGATTAAATTCATGGTTTTCGGATATAAGATGATTTGCGAATTCTGAAAAATTATTATTACTCAGACATCTTATATGTTCTTTGATTCTAATTTTAAATTTGCGTGAAGTTTTTCCAATATAGAAATTTGGGCAATTTAAACAATTTAATTTATAAATTCCCGAATGATTTAATTTATCATCCTTATCTTTACAATTTGTTAATATTTTACCTATGTTATTATTAGTATAAAAAGCTTGCCTAATATTGTAAGGTAAAATTTGTACTATATTATTAGAAAATGAATTAATGTACAAAATTCTACGCCAGTTCTCATTTTTATTGGAAATATTTTGGGAACTGTATAAGTATTTTTTCCTATTAATAGAATAAAATAAGAATATTGAAAATTATATTAAATTAAACTATAGGAAAAAATACTTATACAGTTCCCAAAATATTTCCAATAAAAATGAGAACTGGCGTAGAATTTTGTACATTAATTCATTTTCTAATAATATAGCACAAATTTTACCTTACAATATTAGGCAAGCTTTTTATACTAATAATAACATAGGTAAAATATTAACAAATTGTAAAGATAAGGATGATAAATTAAATCATTCGGGAATTTATAAATTAAATTGTTTAAATTGCCCAAATTTCTATATTGGAAAAACTTCACGCAAATTTAAAATTAGAATCAAAGAACATATAAGATGTCTGAGTAATAATAATTTTTCAGAATTCGCAAATCATCTTATATCCGAAAACCATGAATTTAATCAAGAAACGTGTGTAGAAATTTTGCATGTCAATAAAAATGGTTTACGTTTAGATAATTTAGAACGATTAGAAATTAGTAAAGCCATTAATCAAAAACTTCAAATAATAAATAATCAATTGAATTTAACTTCGAGTCCTCTTTTAAAACTATTCCCGTTATGATTTATTTTATCTTCTTTCTCTCTCTTTCTTTCAATTTTTTGTCTCTTTCATGCAATATTTTATTATATAAATAGCAACGCGTGTAATTATAAGTTAGTTAAATTCCTGACGATGAGGTAGTAACCTCGAAACCGGTCGAAGTGTAATTAAAAAAAAAAAAAAAAAATTAAGTGGTTTATACAAATTTATAAACAAATAAATGTAAAATGTCATACCACAAAGTGAAAAATGTTTTTGATAACAATAAAATATTTTTATAAATTAAAGCTAATAGATTATTAAACAGTGCATATGTGTATTTTTTTGGTTTTTAAATACCTACATATCAAAATATCTCGTATTTTGCTAAATGTAACACCATATTCGTCTCTGAAAGATATTTGAGTAGTCTTTTAAGAATTAAAACCAACAAAAAAAACTGTAGATTTTTGAAACGCAAATTCAAATTTACCACTGACATTCTGGAATCGTCATTCATGTGGCAATTTGTAAACAGTAAAAATCGTAATAAGATTTCCAGAAATTAAAATTATTTTCTCATTAATTCTTGAAACAAAATGTATTTTTTCAGAATTTATTCAGAACAATTTGATGAACTTTAAGTTAGCTAGTCTTATCAATGATATTTATTTGACCACCCCGTGGTCAACAATGGTTAACGTGTTTGCCTACCATGCAAGAGGTATCTGGTTTGGTTCTCAACATGGTTGACATGAAACATTTATTTGAAAATTTGTCTCAAGACTAGAAAATTTCAATGTCCTCGTTCTGGCACCTAAAGTAAAAAACTGAACATCTTAAATTCTTGCGATGAAAATGGTCTATAAACGCTGCTGTTGGTAAACCAATGTAGTTCCCTATTCACCATAGGTGCGCGGAAAATGAATGATGAAGATGATCATTTGTTACTCTCACTTTTAATATTATTTGCCTTATTGTGTATTTTATACTTACTTGTGTAGACATAATATGTACAGTAAGCTACTTGTATAACAATATTTAAACAATAAATCATCAAAATGATGTTTAAATTTAGGTTTGTAGTAAATTACAGAGCCTTATTGTAATTAAGTCTTCGTGCTCATTGCTTTTGATTAAAAAACTTTTTTTTTCTTATTTTCTTGACTCAATATATTATTCTTTAGGTAGATACAGTACATAGAAGAAGACACTTTGTGTTCAAATCTAATCCTTGTCACGAAAACTGTGAACGTTCTAAGATTTGCCGGTCATCCTTATGTTATCCAAGTGCTCAGGATATGAACTTTTATGAATAGGCCTATCCTTTATGAAACCAAGGCTAGCTTTCACATATATACACCATTTTATATTAAAAAGACAAAATATGATCAAAACTTGTTCAACGTCTCAGCTCTCCGTTACAAGCATTATCTGAGTTCCATTAGTATAACTTATAATAAGCATTTTATAAAAAAATATAAATCATCAAAAAACACAGATTTTGTAAAGCACAAGAGAAGGAAGTTGAGACATCACAAAAAATAACAAAAGCAATAATTAAAAAAAATATATATGAAGGAAAAAAGTTTTTCATATTTTTACATTTTCTTAATTTTTTTAATAAATTTAAATCCTGAAAATTTTTCAGTGGAATCCACAATTTGCTACAAATATTAAAACATGCCTTGTCAGAATTTTATCAGTATTTAAAGCACTCAATTTGTGATTTTTTTTCACTAATTTTGAGTAGAATTCGTAGTTAAATACATAAAAAATTGACTTATTTTATGAAAAAATAATTAATTTTAGCTAAGCACACTTCTTTATTTACTTTCAATGTCGATCCATTATACTTAATGTCATAAGTTTAAAAAAAATCTCCTTTGATTCTTTGTTTGGATAAACATATTATAGAACAAGTCAGTTTTATTAACATATTACAACGGAGATAAAGAACATTTAAGATAAGGTAATACAGAAGTCCAGGCATCTACAGGGCTTATGACCTGTCAATGGCTGGTTTAAGTGGCCACTTTACACACTGTGTAACATTCACCATTCTGCCTATATTTGAACATCTATATTCCTTCAATTCTTTCATCTGTTGATGTTTGTGAAATTAAAGAGCTGAAACCTTTACTTATGCAGGTGAGATTCAACTAATTGAACCAGCTTTGACAGGTCATAAGCCCTGTAGATGCCTGGACTTCTGTATTACCTTCTCTTAAATGTTCTTCATCTCTGTTGTAATATGTTAATATAAACAGCTCCCCAGGGAGTTGAATCCAGTCCTTGTCTTCAAAAATTTGGACAAACTCAAAATATTGAAGTTAGTTTTAAATCAATCTTTTATCCATATACTTACAAACCATGACGAAAATTTCTGAACCTTTTTATTCAATTACAATTTAGAAAAATCAACAATAGGAAACTTTTTAATACTTAATGCTTATTATTTACCAAAATACTTTTCTTATTTTAATTTTAATGCATATTAACTAATAATCTGCTTAGTAGATAATAACTGTTACATATGCATGCAAATAACTTGCCAATAACTGTGACATTGCAATTTTTTATTTAAGCCAAAGTTTGACCATGTTTATTTTACTTGAATAAAATAAATCTTTCACGTGTACATGGAATAAATCTTTTGGTTTAATTTTTCTGATTTTTATTTTATTTACTTTAAAGGCAAAATAAATTAAGCCAATTGAACGTAGCTTTGCAGAAAACAGCTAGTCTCCAATTTCTAAAAAATGCAATATTGATGTTATCGGGCGAAAGAAAATAAATTCTTTATTCTGCTAAAAACTATAATAATTGCCTTCTGAATATAATATTGATCACAAAAATGGCATTTCTCAATTTGCAGAAAATACCCACTACACTAGAAAATTCTCACACTATGTTTTGTTTTTAATTTTATTTTTTATCTTTTTTATTAAAACAAATACAAAGGTATTACAAAAAATATAATAACAGTGTATCTCAACCTCAAAGGAGGATAGGAGGCCAAGGGTGTTGAACTGGGATACAACATAATGGAAAGTGGAAGCACGTACATAATTTAATAAAAGCAAAAATAAAAATAATAGTTTTATCACATAAACATACATATATTTCAAATATTTGAATAAATGCTGAATTATTTTAATTTCATAAATTAATTATTAGAAAATAGCTGTATTTTTTTTTTAAAGTAATGTTTTTTATGGTTTTTAAAATTAAGATTATTTTTTTTTATTTTTAACATTTAATTTTTTAAAGGGTTTATTATTTGTTTATTTTTATATTTTATTTTTAAAACAGTTGAGATCCCCAGAGCTCTTATCAGGAGACATTAAGTATTATACCTAGAGTATTTAAATATACATTGCAACAATCCCATCAAATCAATGATTTTTGATTTTTGCTATTTTGAATATACTGCGTTATCTTTATTTTTATTATTACTTTAAAAAATAAAAAAATTAACCTGAGTACATACTGAGTACGTACATACTTGACATCAAGTATATAAATCCCAAAGTTATTTTAAAAAACAATGTTTACAACTGTGTAATACGAGTATTTATAGATATATTGTTATAATATTATTTCATAATTCTGTAATATAACACTTTTATTTTTAATGTATTTACGTTTATGCTTATAAAAGGCATTTTTACCGTGTACATGCTAATAAATAAATAAATAATTTTAAAAAACATAAAATAAAATAAATAGAACAACTTTGTTTTTAACCACTAATTTTTATTTTTCACCGACCGGTTTCAAAGCAAACAAGCTTCTTTGTCAAGGTTTTTACAGCAAACAAGCTTCTTTGTCAAGGTTTACGGCTTTGAAACCGGTCGGTGAAAAATAAAAATTAGTGGTTAAAAACAAAGTTGTTCTATTAATTTTATTTTTATGAATAACCATAAAGTTAGTGCTTCAAATATAAACTTTATATAAAAACATATTTTAATACATTCATAGTTTGAATGAGGTATTATTTAATATAAGATCTAGCTGTTTTTTTGCAAAATGCGCATCGTAGGTTGTGTGGTCAGACAGACTTTAAATATTATTGAATCTGGTAAAATACTTTTTTTTCATACAAAAATTATGCATTATTTATCATTTGTCAAAGAAAAAAAAAATTTACTGTTGGGTAAATAAGATTTTCCACTGTTTTCAAAAAAGTGCTTTCATCTCCGTTTCACTTTTCTATGGCTTTCTGCATAACTGCGTTTGATTGAGTAAACAAAAAACACCCAATCAACCAATAACTTTATCCTTTCCGTAACACATCATTTCTGCTTCTCAAATTAGCCATCTACCTTGAAAATCACGTACACGTGTCAACGTAATCTGTGGGTTAGGCGGGGTAGTCTCCTGGTTACACTTTAGGCTTTGCCGGCAGTTTGAGGTCATCAAGCTTCCCGCTTGACACGAGAGCCTTGTGCATCACGAATGCAGATGTCACGAGTGTTAATGGCTTAATTGGATTTAAGTTAATGAACCCTGTCAAAGCGTATCTTCTCAGATTCGACAGGGAGATTGGTCGGGGTGATTTCATGGAACCCTTTCACATCTGTCACATCTGCTTTCAACAGTGAAAATTCGATGAAAATTGCTACATAGTCAACTAAATGCGTTTAGATAGACAAAATCTAGTTACAAAAATCTGCATTACAATTTTTCTTAATTTTATTAAATTTTGGTTAGAAAGCAAATTTCTCTAATTTTGATATAAAAGTTTAACAAATAATTATTTTTACTTTTGTTAATGAAGAATCAATGATAAATTTTTTTCAATATTTGTATGTATCCACTTACCAACTTTTTTATGTCTACCAGTTGCAAGACGTATCTGTCTCTTCATTAGGACACCAATTAAACCAACACGCAAAACCCACTATACACCTTCACCATAGTTTTTGCACAAAATATAAAACCATCACCACATGCATTTTAATAAGCACATGCACTGATAAGAACAAACATGCGCTGATTAAATTGTGAAAATATTATATGTTGTCCTGGGAAATAGTTGAAAAAGGGTAAAGGGGATGGAGGGAGGGGGTGAGCTTAGTAGGTTGAGGGTTATCATTATAGTGGAACAACGATAAAGGACTATATTAAAGGGTTGTTTAATTATTGATCAAAAGAAATTTTTTTTAGCTTTCCTAATGTTAAATATTTCCATATTATTCACTTTTAACCCTGCATTATTTGTATGTAACATTTCAACTCCTGTATTTTTATTAATGTCGTGATTTAAATTGATTAGGTGATTTGCAAATTCAGAGAAATTATTATTGTAAAGACACCTCATATGTTCTTTAAAACGAATATTAAAATTTCTTGATGATCTTTCATCGTAAACTGAAAGACAAGAATTGTATTGTATTATAATTGATAAACCCCTGAGTTATTAAATAAACTATTTTATAGGTAGGTCTTGAAACCGGTAGACAATAAAAGTAGGTAAGTGGTTATATACAAACATTTAATAAAATGTTTGACCACAAAGCTTTAAATATTAATGATAAAATTTATATTAGTAGCATTGTTTTTTTAAAATTATTCCTTAAATAATGAAAATTAAAATAAAATCATTTTTTAAAAATGTTTTTAAGCAAAATAATCTTGTAGTGTATCAGTTGGCACGTTCGTCTGCCATGCTTGAGGTTTTAGGTTTGATTCTTGACACGGTGAACATAAAAAAATAATTACTTATGAAACAGAGACGCCGAAAATTTTCTAGAAGGGCATAATATAGAATCCAAAGGCACATTCACAGGGCTACAATCGGCTGGTTTAAGTGGCCACTTTACATGCTGTATAATATTCACATTATGAAGTTCCCAAATGTGCCAATGACGGGCTATAAGCCCGGTAAATGCCTGGACCTAAATATTATTTTCTACAAAATGTTCTTTGTCTCTGTTGTAATATAGAAATATTAATTACTTCCAAACGGGTAAAATCGAATTCTTGTGTACAAAAAATTCGATAGACTCAAAATGTTGTTGTTTAAAAATATTTAAGGGTCGTTTTATACACCAATACTTAATTTTCTTTTGAATGGCACTTAGCCTTCCATTTATTAAAAATATTCAGAAATACTACTTTTTGGAATACTAATGCAGTGTCTAATGCACCACTGAATACGGAAATGTATTGATGAGAAAAATAATGTTGAGACTACAAAGCATGGACGTATTTATTGCTAAATGTTTAACTTAAAAACTTGACTAAATTTTTGTAGACGGGCTGGACTTCCTCCAAAACACAAACAAAAAAGTTTTTTCTGTGTTGCAACAAATAAATAAACTTTAAGCTCAATTTATCTCCCCAACAAAACGACGATATGCTAAAGTTAATTTGCCGACCCTTTTCTGTGTCACTAGGTATTGCTATGGCAGTGCAAAGTAGGACCCAAAATTTTGGGCAATTTTTAGAAAAAAAAACCTTAAATAAATATTTTAAAAACACGTTTGTCAAAAAAGAGTCATGAAAACTTAACAGATAAACAACTGATGTGTCATTTAAGGCACCAACGCCTCAGACACACGCAATAAAATTTTTCACAAATGTCAAGGTTGTCACTTGCCACATACCTACATTCCTATTCTCCATCTTATTCGTGTTCGTAGAAGAAAACAGTATTTTTTCACTAAGTTAAATTGAATAAATTATAATTTTAATCGAAACTCTGATTTTTGTTTTTTTTTATTTTTTATTCTGTGAAACCAAAAGTGTCATATTAATAAACAATGCACAGAAAGTAACAACATATAACGTGACTTATTACGGGTTTCACATAAGAACAAAAAAAATATTAGCAAAAGTGGAATGGGAAAATAGGGAAGAAATAGAAAAAGAATGAAGAAAAAGTGAGTAAATATAAAACAATGTACAACAACAACAACAACAACAAACCATCACGCCGTTTCTCCGTAGGGGTAGGCAGAGAGGATAGAACGGCATACAGACCTCGCTTCCTCTACATTCATACATCTTCTTATGCACGCACGCCGATTATTCCTACTTTTGACATGTCCATCTTCAAGTATTTGATGGACTTGATCGTGCCATGTCTTTCTCGGTCTTCCTCGTTTTCTGCATCCATCAACATTTGCATCGCAGATCCTTTTAGCCGTTCTTTCGCTGTCCATTCGCTCTACATGTCTAAAACAACGCAGCACCCCTTTCTTGATTCTGTCAATAATGCATGTCTCAGCCTTACACACTGCACGGATCACGACATTTGTGCACCTATCATACATCGTTTTACCACACATTCGCCTGAGGGATCGCATTTCGACAGCATCCAACCTACTTTCATCATTATTTTTCCAATTCCATATTTCGCTCCCATACATTAGAGTTGGAACTAGAACTCCGTTGTGAACTGCTAGTTTAGCCTCCTGCGATAAACATTTGTTTGCCAAAGTAGATTTTAGTGCACCGTTTACCCTGTTCCCGCCACTCACCCTCCTTTCAATATCTTACTTGGCCTTTCCGTCCCTAGTAAACATACTTCCCAGGTACAAAAATTCTTCTACCTGATTCAGATATCTCCGTTCACGCTGATCTCACATTTAGTTATATTTTCATCCCTTTCAACAATCATCACTTTCGATTTATCAACATTCATTAGCAAATCGCTTTTCTTGCATACATCGTAGACTTTTGTTACCTAGAATTGAAGGTCTTCTTTGCTGCCAGCAAGAAGCACGGCATCATCCGCATACAGAAGACAGTTAACAGTTATACCACTCATTTTTGCTCCCATTCTTAAATCTTTCAGTTCTTTCATACAGTTATCGATGTATATGTTGAACAACCATGGTGACATTACACATCCCTGTTTGACTCATCTCGGAATATTAAACCACGATGTGAATGACCCATTCACCTTCACACATGCTGTGCTGTCCTTATACAGTGACGCAATAGCCCTTGTCAGGTTACCATTTACTCCATACTCCGATAAAACCTTCCACAATTTCTCTCTGTCAACTCTATCAAATGCCTTTTGCCGATCGACAAATGCGCAGAAAAGTTTCTGATGTTTAGTCAAAAACTTTTCTGTCATATTTCGCAGAGCAAATATTTGATCCATACATCCTCTTCCATTCATAAATCCACTTTGTATATCCCAAACTCTATCTTTAGTCACTTTTCTTACTCTCTCAATCAGTGTTGTGCCATAAATCTTTCCAACAGCACTCAAAAGGCTGATAGCTCTATAGTTTCCTCAGTCCACCCTAGAGCCTTTTCCCTTGTATAGAGGCATAACAACAACTCTCCTCCAATCAAGGGGAGTGTATTTCTCCTCTAAACATAGATTAAAGAGCTTATGTAGCCATACAAAAATTATTTCTCCACCCGCCTTTATAAACTCTGTGGCAATGTTATCATAACCTTGCGCTTTCCCATTCTTCATATACTTAGCAGCATTTTTAATTTCTTCCATACTTATCTCTTTCGCATCGTCATCTGCATTTATGTTTACTTGAGAAGGTGGTGCGCTGGCTATATTTCTTGTGTGCGTTTCGTACACCTCCTCAAAATATTCCTTCCATCTCGTTTTAATTCCACTATCATTCGTCACCAAAATAATGTAAACAAAATAAAAAGGAATTTAAATATACACAAACACAATACATACATATACATACACACACAATCCAAATATATATATATATATGTATATTTATACATTTACACACATAAACATATATGCACATACAATACACATACATACATACATGTACGTACATATTTTTAATTAATAATAAAATAAAGAAAACTAATAATCAAAATAAAACATTGCAACTTAAAATTTTGCTCTTGTGACGTCTTCATCGAAATTTCGACATGTTTTTTGTTATAATATTTATTTTCGCTGAAAAGATCTATCGTGGTTATTTATTTATCGGATGATTAGTACACTTGATGAATGTTTTCTTTCCTACCCTGATTCGATTGTTGAAAATATGAGAATGGTGAAAAGATGAGATAGTATTTAGTATGGATAACTATTTTAAAAACTGACGAGAAATTTTTATTTTATTTTATTTATTTCGAATACAAACAGATGTACAGGTTAAATGAATATTTTTTTTAAAAACTATATAAAATGTATACATAGTAGGGCCTGCCATCCAATTATATGTATTCACTAAATAATACTGTAATAAAGTGACGACGGCTTGAAGTTTAAACTATTTAAATAATAAATATACTATATATTAAAATAAGATAAATATTAACAAAACAAGGAGATAGTGAAAAGGAAAAGAAGGAAATTGATAAAGAGTGGTAAAGGACGATTGAAGGAAAGTAAGAGTGGAAAATTGCATTTGATTTAATGATTAAATGAATGAAGAGCATGAATCAAGCCTATTAATTCTCTTCTGTACATATTGTATGGAGTGTTAAATATATCAAGACTATTAATTTTTTCATTAAATTTTTCACATATACGAGGGATTGTAGAATGTTTCCGATGATTAGTTTTAAATTTAGGAATAGAGAAAATATCAGAGAGTCTAGTTGGCCTGGAGGGGACTCGGTTTATAATTTTTTAACACATCGTATTTAGGTCCCGTAAATAAAAAATATTATACACCACACAAACTCAGACTCGCGCATTTCACTATATAATCGAGAAAAATGTGCTTGGAAATTGAGAAATAATACTAAACCAACTTTCTTTTATCCACAAATAAAAGTATTATTATGCAAAGATAATAAATAAACAATAAAACCGTCGCGAAAAAATTAATTAAAAACTCCAGATTTTACTACAAACTATGTTCGACCAAAAATAATAAGTCTCCGAGTATACGAAATCTAAAATTGTTCAGATACTTGACTTCAACGTGCAAAAACGTGTTCAAAAGCGCGTGTCTTTACGCGCTATTAACGCTATATACGCACGAAAACGAGAGCGCGTTTACGCGCTTAGGGCACTTGACTGGTTAACCATTGGATAGAGACAAGTACAATATTGGTATTTTTGCAGAGAAAGGAATTTTAGAATCGCATTATTTTGTATTTAAAGATCTCTAATAATATTTTAAAGCTTTCACCGTGCTTTATGTGAATTTTTATAGTCAGAAACAGATAAACGTGTATTTTGCATCATAAAATTGTGTTCGAAATTCATGAAATAATACGTTTGTTACAAATAATGCTGTGACTATCATGGTCGTATCTGCGAAATTGCTGTAAAGGCTAATGCACTGATATATTTGGTTTTATTACAAGTATAAAAATAAGAATGAAACATATATGCACTGAAATAAGTAAGTACTACTGTACATTTTGCACCTGAGCGATAATAACGGCACAAGTAACAAAATTTTATTTTTATAGTAAAGAAATAATGTTCCTGAGGGTTTTTTTTATGAGCAATATTAACGGAACAATTCTTTAAAACATTAATATTATCCTTAAAGCAAAAATATCAGCGTGAAACCATATTTTTGTACTCAAATTTGAGAAATAAATCTAAAGTGGCATTGTTATTTCTCATACATGAGATTCACCCTATCCTGAACTCCGTGCAGTGGAAAATTGTGTACATTTTAGAATATTATAACTAATTTTAAGGAATTTGTTATATATAGTAAAAATAAAATGTAAATAAAATAATATATACATATGCATACATATAAATATAAAAATCAATGTAAAACGAACTCCCCCTCTAAACACGAGTTTTTCACTTTATTAGAGAAGTAGAAACGATATAATTAACTATGTATGTACAAAATATTTATAATCATTTATAATTACTTTGTCAAAAAATCTTTTTCAATAAAAAAAAAAAACATTTAAAACTTTCGGATGTTAACGTAAGTTGTGTCTGATTTTTTCCAAATGAAGAGAACAAGAGAAAACAAACTAGTCAATAATTAAAAGCGTCTTCCCCGTATACTGCGCAAATATGTTGGAATTTCAAGCACGAACAATAATAAGAATGCATCTTTCCCGAGAATTCTAAATAATTATATCACGTTTTTTACTGAAATCGATATATATTTCCTCACTTTAAACAAATTTTAAGAAAATGCTAGAACCCTTATTAAAAATAATCATTATATTTGAATCAAACTATACCTACCTAATATTTTTTTGTACTTTTTATTATTGTTAACTAATGAGATGATTTATTTCATTTTTTTTTTTTTCATTTCATTTTTTTTTTTTTTTTGCACCACAACAGCCCAGGAGGCCCAATTACAGTGGTGAATTACACTACAAAACAACCAGGCTTGAGAAAAATCACATTTTTAATTTTTGTGTTCTCACCGGGAATCGAACCCGGAACCTTCCGTGCGTGAGTCAAGCGTCTTGACCACTACACCACGGAGGCCGCCTTATTGTAATGAATTAATTGGTGTAAAAGAAGAAAGAAGGGAAGACTGCTCACGGGTTACTCCGTGTGGATCCGCCGGCAAAAGGATTTTTAAGTCCGAGTTAACAAAAAACTTTATCTTTTATTTTATTTTTATTTCATTTTTATTGTAATATTTTATTTGTTTTTTACGTGTGGAATGATGCAAAGTGGCTTATTTAAGGTACTCGTTTTTTCTTATTTTTTGACATTGTATTCAGTAATGTATAAAAAACTATAATTGGTTTATAATTTTGGTTTATTTGTATAATTTTTTTGGTTTAATGGCTATTGTCTTCATTTTATAAATTAAATAAAAATAAATAAATAAAATATCGCGAGCCATTTTTTTCCTCTTAATTGAACACAAACAAATAAGATGTCAAAAATGCTTACTTGCTTTTACTAGACATTCTATTTTGAAGGCTTGTATTTAAAAAAATAAAAATGTGTATGACTAATGTATCTTTGTAGAAAAACAAATAAAAAAACCGTTTTTTTCTTTATATTGTAAAAATGCAATGAACCAATAAGTTTTGTAGATTTTATTATTGCAATCAATATTTTTCTCAAAGTCAAACACCCCAAATATGGCACAAAGAAGTTGTTCGCCTAGAAATTAAATTATGCACAATAAACAAACACCCTTTAAAGCACAAATATTATGCAAACACAGGTGCTGGCTACAGCCCGCCTGACATAAAATCGTATTTTAAAACATACCAAAGGCATACAAAATCTTTCGAGCCCTTTGTGAATAATGTTTTGGGAATACTTTTCAAAGAAGAGTGTGAATAACATTGGAATTATCATAATTTGATTCATATTTCAATGCATATCGGATTTTTCAGTTAGGGTCACACCTTTTGTGAAGCAATAGGGTAAAGTTTATATTAAATTTACGCCCCTCCAATATTACAACTCTCCCCAGACAGACAAGTTAAAAACCACTTAAGTGTATGTAAATAGGCAATATAACGTTTAATGGACGCGTAGCGTTGTTTGTGGTTCGCCATTTGCTTATTCCGGTCTTAACATTTTTATGAATTTAATTTACGATATTACAACGCAATAACAGACTGGAATGCTTAAAACCACGATTGTTTTACTTTAAAAATATCATTTTGTTTACAGTTTAAATAAATAAAACATACGCGGTAGAAGAGCATGTTTTTTTCTGCAAATCGTAGGATTTGATGAAATTATAGATCGTTTAGTACAAAGCAATGAGAAATTCGTGAAAAAAAAAATTCTTGGTAATTTGTAATAATATTGTATATTGTCTATGTAAATTTCTTATAATTTATTGTAATGATGTATTAGCTATGATGTTTGACTTACGCACGGAAGACCCAGTTTCGGTATCCGGAAAGAATGATAAAATTAAATCGGATTTTTCTCAAACGAGGGTATTTTGTGCTGTAATTCACAAGTGTAATTATATCTCTTCGCCTGTTGTCCAACAGAAAATTTGTTTTAAAATCAACAATGTTTTAAAAAATGGATAACATTAAGCATGATTATTTTTTCAATTGTCAACAAAAGTGGTCAGTGTTTAACAAACATGAGTCCAGAGCTTACTTCTCCCACTCCTTGATTTTGCAGGTGTCTGTTACTCATATGCTAATTCTGAACTGCTTGATAAGTATAAACGATTGCAAAATGTTTGTATTATATCTTATATCTTTGCAAAATTGACTACAAAACCGAATACCGCACGCAATTTCAATGGTTCAGTATCAGCCATGGAAGAAACATTCACATTCTATCTCGTCTTCATAATATTTTAAACAATCCCACTTTGCCTGTTTATATATATATATATAGTTGGATAATTTATAAAGCGCCATTTTTGTGAAAATCACCTCAAGGGCGCTGTACAATTAATAAATATCCCAGTACGTCTTGCAGCTACAGAGCGCATGGACGGTTGGAATTCTAGTTCCTCGTTTTCAATTAAGATCAATCAAAAATTATAATAGATAGGAGCTAGATTACAGGACGTCTTGCAGCTACAGAGCGCATAGACAGTTAGAAATTTAGCCCCCATTTACACATTTTAAAAATTGACAAATAAATTTAGTGTATTACAAAATAATAATAATATGAATAGTAAAAAGGAGTAAGATTACAACACGCCTTGCTGCTACTAAGCGCATAGACGATTGGAATTCTAGACCCCGTTTACAAAATTAAGGTATTTTAAAGTTGAAATATGAAAGCTAGATAACCAATCATCGTGCAGCTACAAAGCGCATGGATGAGAGGAATTCCAGCAAAGTTAAAACAATATCAATAAATTTATAAAAAATAGAGTATAGTAGTAAATTGGTCAAGTGTTCATACCAAGAAGTAAGCAATAAAAAACTAAATAAATAAAGCACTGTATCAACTCCATGGTTAACAAAGGGAGATAGATGTCCGAAGAGAATCTTTTGTAGACAGTAGGTAGATATCGTCACCATGTGGTCCACTAGACTGCTGGAGAATTTCTGGAAACGCACGTGTGTAGACCCCAGGATTACGCCTATTGTTCCAACGACTTGGTGTCCATTTTGGTCCGTATTATTTCGTTTTATGAGACTCAACATTCCTGTTCAAATTTACTTCTTTACATGAATATTACACAAACGCGTGTATAAGCGGTTTGATTTATAATTTTGTATATTATTAGAAGGCAGATATTTGAAATATTATGTATTTATCAATAAATGTCAGTTCACTTTTAGTAGCACTGTTGTAATTTTTTAATTATGGGTGTAGTGTTCTAAATAGCAAAATTTAGGTACTTTCGCGTCAAAAACTGATGCATTCTTAAACGGTTTTAAAGGATTCATATAAAATTTTATGATTTTAAGGTTACAGACGCACTATTTTTGTAAGTTTCCATTGTTCACTATTTGTCACATATTTTGTTAAGAATAAAGTATAAAACAATGCTATTAAATAAATAGTCTTCTTTTTTCCACTGTTTGTTGAAACATGACTACACTACTACACACTAATGATTTATAAACATAAACTCATTGTTTTCTAACATATAACAACTTATTTTCAGATTTATTATATGATTATAAGCTACGGTTGGGGAGGAACTATATTTCACGCCCAGCCCGTACGGTGGCTGAGCGTGAATGGCGTTTATCTAAGACAGCTCTTCCAACCTCTATTTCAACATGGACTATCTCTTCGCTCTCCCGTCACAATAGATCTTTACAGGTCGCAATGATGTCAAGAGCTTACATAGCACTGACTCCCACCACTAAGAATCTTTTTGCTCTAGTAACGAGAGAACCCTTTTAATACCCCTTTACCGCTCCAATTTTCTTGCCTCCTCTTTCACAGTAGTTGTTACTCAAAAGTAAAATAATTCACTCACCAATAAACGCCCTGCCCTTTCTTTATTTTTACTTAAATCAAAATTGAAATGTCACTATCTAAATATCTGAGTTCTCCCTTTCTTCTTCTTCTTCTTTTCGTCTCCTTTCCTCTCTATATAATAAAGTGTAAATTGTTGATTAAATTTTCTGTATAAAATTATAAAATTCTGTATAATAACCTAGAATATGTCCATATAGTTCTTATTTTCTCAAACTGGACGGTTTAGGTAGGTAGGAAGAAATTGCCTTCAGCCAATACGCCCGCCCGTATGTGTATATACAATATACATGAATATAGGTGTTTAAATCGGGTTGTGGTCCCGTGGCTAGTGTCTCGGACTCACAGACCGAAGGTCCGTGGTTCGAATCCCACTCTACCCCAACTTGATTCCATTTTCTAATAGTGAGTTATTTACAACTCGTTGAAAATGGCCCTCAAAATTAAATATTTGGGTAAATCATAAGAACGCAAATATTTCTTTTTTTCAATTAAAAAAAATAAAAAAAATAAAAAATAATAATTAATAAACCATTTGCCGACTTTTCTATGTTTACCGGTTTTGAAACGTACCAATTTTTTCGTCTGAATACTAATTACGCCAACATGCTAATCCTACATGCTTGTTAGAGTAATTAGCAGCCTGACAAAGAGATGAGTTTGTCTCAAAACTGGTAAGCATAAAAAAGTCGGTCTGTAGTTATAAACCAATATTGACTTTTATTTATTGAAATGTTTTATTTCATGTATATAAAAGTGCTAAATAAATAAATAAATAAAAACATTACAATATTTGAAATTGTCCAAATTTTTGTAGACAAAAAACTGGATTTTGGAAGTCATTAAAATTAACAAATTAAAACAGGGATGGATAATCTCCATCCCTGTTGTAATTTGTTAAATTAAAACATGTTCCCATTTTATTGAAAAATTCCAAAGGAAGATCTTTTAGAGGCTTAATTGGATTTATTATTTTGTTTTGTAAATATACATTAAAATGTATTTGGGTTTTTTATTAATAAATATCATGGATATCGGACGAGTGTCACTTTAAATGTCAATGTGTAAAAACTTATTGAATGTTTAAATAAATATATGAATTAGCCATCCTTATCGTCATCATATGCTCGATAGCTAAGGGTGGGCCTTGGCTGAGTCAAGTCTCCTACATTCTCTCGTCTGTTCGCTGCTTTTGATTTTCAGTTTGCCATCTGTAATGTGGATACATCAGCGCTGACAGAATCCACTCATCGCATTTTGGGCCTTCTTGGTTTTCTACATACCTGTGACGCAGCGAGTAGGTATGGGGCGTTTTATGGGGTTGACTTTGTCCAAAACATAAAAAGATAATTTTATGAAATGTGTTTATGTGTATTAATAGATCGATGGTTTTATGGAAATACACTGAACCTATTTCTATGGTTACGTAAAAGCATTATGAAGTAAAGTTTTGTAAGTACCTATACAAGATAATGTTTAATCTTAAGAGGAACGCAGTCTGACTTTTCTTCATACAAACGTATACTCGTAGTTTCTCTCTAGATAATGGCACTAAAGCAGCAATTTTTTCACAAACTGTAGGCATTAACTTTTGGCGTATCTTTATTGTTTTGTTTATAAATTGTTAGTAATGGGAAATAGAACCACTCAAAAACCCGTAAAAACGCTCAGTTTTATTTGCTGTCTTTGGGCGCACGGTACACAAATGTGATAGCTATTTTTGAAATAAAAAATCATTTTGACCTTGTAATAGTCAGCGCGTTTGCCTAACATGCAAGAGGTCTCGGGTTTAATCCCCGGCATGATTGATATGAAATATTTATTTTGAATGGTTTTTTTACACTTAAAATATATTTCGTGGTCCCTGGACTGGTACCTTAAGCGTGAGATAGATCATCTTACCTTCATATAGAAAAAAATGATTAAAATACGCTGCGATTCGTGTGCCAACGCAGTGCCTTATGCACCATTAGGTGAGGAAAGGGAATGATGATGATGATGATTTTTGAAAAACGCAAAACGAACCTATACTAAAAAATATATTTCGATACTGAGTATAAACAAATTAACAAAAAAAATATTTCGATACTCTGTTTAAACAAATAAAAAAAACCATTTCAGTTTTGAGGTGAAGAAAGCGGTACAGCGATAGGTCGATTTAAATTTCTACTCAAATCTAGCGAAATTAAAGCATTGCCGGGTTAAGCTTGTCGTTTATAAGTTGTATTTGAAAATATAAGAGATTGAAATCATTTTCATAAGAATATTAAATCCAAGGTATTTTCAAAAGCTTAAAACCTATCATGGCTGGTAAAAGTGATCATAAGGTACACCAGTGGCAAATGGTGATTTTATTTACAGGTGAACCAAAAAAAAAATCATATATTTGTACCTACATAGAAGGTTCTTAATATAATGTAAGTTATAAATACCATAAATTGATATTTTTCTGTGGTTCTGTGTGATACAACAACTCTTATCCATGAAATCAACTCAAACGACGTAATTTTGTGATATTTTATGTCATACAGATATTCGATCAAAAAATAAACCAAAAATAGCACTATGAATTAAGTCAATTTTAGGCATTCAATTAAAATGTCAACTGGTCGAATTATTCCACAAATTAATAGTGCTAAAAACGGCCGCGTCGAGCGCCATATGTTCTGTAATATGATGCATGAAAGTAATTATGGTCTTATGTCAAAAGTACCACCTCAAAGAAAAATAGCCCTTAAGAAATAATGTTTGAAATACTGTTTTCCAAATCAAGAATCTTCAAATAATTTGTGCAAGTTTAATCTAGGAGAAAAAACCCGCACTGTGGTAAAGACATTAAAAATAAAGTAAACTTATTGGTTTTTAAATTATAAATAAAGTAAAAATATAGTAAAATAAACTGGAATAAACGGATTGTTTCTTGGCTCACCGAAGGCGCTGGGCGCGCTTTATTAATATTTATATTTATATTTGAATAAAAATACAAACGGTGAAAATTATTGAAAATAAATATTAATAATTTATTTGTTTTTCTGTAAATAAAGTTACAGTAAAACATTATTATGGTTAGTCAAATATAATGGCAAGCTGCGCATATTCGCTTCTATACACTGTTTGCCCCTGAGGTACCCACATTTTTCTTTCGTTTCGTCTTCAGTTAAAATTTAGCTTAAGTTTTGTCTACATTTAAAAAAAGAATCAGTCTTGTGAATTACGTGTAGAGTAATCATAATCATAATCAACTAGACAAAAACAAGAAGCTACCCCAGTATATTCTCAAGTTTTCTATATTTCAGATATTTCTAAAAAAACATTTTAATTTTTTTTATTATAGTTATAATTCAGTGCTTGTTCTGAAATATTCAGACTTACTAAAAATAATATTGAAATCAATAAATTTTTAAATACCCAAATAACAATAAAGTAAAGGTACTAGTGATACCAACAACTCCAAAAAAAATATCTTCAACATGCTTTGTCATTATTCTACTTCTATTTTGAGTACCGCTAATGATGACGTAGAAAATTATTCTTTCGAAATTTTTTATTGTTTTGTTAACAAAGTTATTTCGTGAATAATATTGAAAACACGTTCAATGAATTCAATTTTTGAATTTACCTGCACTGTATATTTTATTATAAATTACTTTATTAAGTTTGAAGGTTTTATTGCTTCTAAATTATTCATTTAACCATATGGATAATCAAAACTTGCTTAACAAATAAAAACTTTGAATATAATACGTTAACATGCATACGTATATACGTATTCTATTTTAATTGTTATTTTCTGAAATACTTTTATGCAGGGATATAAATGTAAAGATGTCAAGGGTAAGTCACTTTTATGTGTTTTGTATGCATCTTTAAATAAACAACAGGTTTTTAGGGCATTTTATTTAATAAATGTAAACTTAAGTTGTATCAAACGAAGTAAATTAGAATTTGAAAATCTGAATATTTAAACAATAATTTAAATTTTCGTTTTGTCAAACAAAAAACAACGAAACAGTTTACAAAAAATACGTTCATTTGATAATTTACTTTCTGTTGAAATATGTATATTTCTTTGCTTATTCATTTCCCAGAGATTCGCGAAATCCTGAAAAGCTGGAATCTCCTAGTCTTTTGGTTGAAATCATGAAGTTTTTAATTAATCCCTTCAAATACTTGGATTTTACGCCTCGCCAATATTCATTTTTTAATCCTTTTGATCTTTCATTAAGCGTATTTATTCAAAAGACCTGAAACTTTGAGATTTATTAATATTAAATTAAACAAACTTCTTCGAAAGTCTCGGGTTATATAATAGTTCTAAAATGTCATAAAATTTTACAACTTTCGAGATATTTTTTGTTCTTACTTTTCTTTATAGTAAAATAAAAACATTTTTCCTTTAAGTATCAAAATTAAATTTTAATCAAAATCAAAAAAAAATTTAAAAAAAAAAAACATAACTAGGGTATTGATTTTTTAAACACTTATTTTCGTCTAGTTTTTTTCTCTTTTTCTCATTGAATAAATAAATGAAATTTAAATATATTAAAAAAATATATAGTTTATTTCTTTTTCTATTATCGATTTTAAGTACAATGTTTTTTTTCTTAATCAATCATTATTTGCATTTTTAGTTAAATAGTTTATTTAAATTATTATTTTAAATAAGCACGGAAATTGTTTTATTATTTTTTCAATGTGACGTGGGATAAATTGTGTGTAAATTTTAAAATACACATATTTCGAATAAAGGGCTCGTATTACGTTACCATCCCATACTTGTATTCAAAGTTTGTTAAAAGTGCGTTCGGCAGGCATGATGTGTGACGTTGAAGTGGCGTGACAACTGTGAATCGTATTGTATTGTCTCGTTTTTAAACTAAAAAATTATGAAAAATTAAAACTTGTTTTTATACATAGATAGTTATGAGTATACTCGTATCATTGAAATCATAAAAATCCCTACAGATGTTTCGTGCATTTTAATTATTATTACCAATTTTAGAAAATCCTGTATTGATATGATGTAATGAAAATATCATAATTAATGAATTGAAGTCGAAATGGGAATTATCAAGTTTTATTCCATAAACATATAATGAAGACAATAAATTCGTTCTATTTAGTATTGTTTAATATTGTTATTATTGTTAGGTTTAACATAACACATAAATTGTAATAGAATTGGAACAATTTCAATGGTAAAATACAGACATTACCTATTTTTAGTAAATTAAATGAATAAACGAATAGATAAATGGAAGAATGAACAAATTATTAAATTTTCATCAATCTCATGCTCATGCAAGGAAATTCTTCAAAAATTAAACAACGGTCAGAAGGTGTGCTCAAAATGTAAAAGTTCGAAATATCTTCCCAAGGCAAATTTTATCCCTAGCTTAAAACCATTTTATTTCATATCATCGAGCATTTAGGTTGGATCTTGACCACTGAGGTCCAAAGTCTGGGTCGCGGGGTTCCTAGATCCCAAGCATTAGTCTAAGGATTACCCTTCCCTAAACAAACTTAGACCCAACGAACCCTAGGAAGTATAGAGATTATACCCCGTATGGAATGAGGAGTAGGGCTAAGTTATTTTTCCGAACGTCCTTCTTGCGTTAATCGCGGTCTGAAGCTTTATTCTTATTTATGCCATACCTTATTTGTTTTGACAATAGATTACGTTAATGCTAATTAGATATAAGACTTTGTTGTGTGTAGACTAATTGAGTAGCCTTAAAGAGCAGATTTATCATAAACAGAACACACCAAAGTGTTAAATCCACGGATTCAATCAATGCGATTATTGTATTTTTATAAAATTTACTGTGTTTTTTATTAGCTTAGATAAAAATGAAAACAGTCGTTACTAAACGTGTGAGAAGAACAAAAAGTAATTTGTATGGCAAAGTATGAATCGCGGACCTCCTAAAATAGATAATGACCCTACCATGGGACCACAAGCCATCTCATTAGTTATTGGACTTAACAGTCTAGTTTAAAAAGCAAGTTTTAAAAATTTACATCATTATTTTTTTCAACATTTATTGGTTTTTATTACTGAAATACAAAATGCTCTTTAAAAAAATTATGTTAACCATTTGATTATTTTCAAATTGCAAAAGTATTAACAAATTATTCATTATGACATAATGATTCTTCTTTGTTGTAAAAACACCAATGGGTTATAAAAAAACCTAAATTACTAATAACTAGTTAACTTCAATATTATTATCTCTTCAATTATAACATATGGTAAAATGCCGTGGCGACATTCCACTAAAACTTATATTAAAATGATCCAGGGTCTACAATACTCTATGTTTAAGAGAATTGTACCTGCAGAGATTTACGAACAAAGAAGTGATAATGTTCTCCTGTACAAAACACTTAAAACTCTGTCTGTTCGAGGATCACTGTAGTTTTGCATCATTTAAGAACAATTTAGTAATACTTTCAAAATTCCTCTCAAACATAACCACAATACACGCTTCACGTATTATGATGGTTTGGTAGTACCAAAAGTATGCAATAAGTATGGTAATAGAACTCTTAAATATTTTGTACAAAGCAGTTTTAATTTATTGCCGAAAGAACTTTAATTTAAAACACAATGTAACAAGAGCAAAATAAGAAAGTGGCTAATCGATCAATTTTTATTTATGAATAGTAGCTTATGTGTAAATATTAAAATTTTTCACATATTTTCTTGTATAAAAAAAAAAATAATAATAATGAATAATTATTATTTGTATATACTAACATGTATATCCTGATCTCTCCGACTGTTAATTATACATGTTAATTCATTACATTTATAAACGAAAATAATATTACATAAGACAGTATAAATATTAATTTCCACCAACAAGCTACGGAAAGTGGCTTCGTGGGATTTTAGTTTTAGTAAAAATATGAAAATTGAAATTTTTAAACTGTCAGAATGTATAAGTATAATAATGAAAAAAATATTATTAAAAAAAATAGTTTTGACCTCTTAAACATTCTTTTTTATTTTGAAAAGCGCTGAAATATTTTGAACATTTTTAAAATTGGTAAAAGTAATTTTTCTACAACATCTATTGTTGATTGCAATCAATTAATTAGAGAGGACGTTGTTCCAAGCTCCATTCTACCACAACAGTGGGCAAAAGGCATCCGTAATAGCACAAATTCGATACAATGGTGTAGAATTAGTTAACACCCTCTTTAGTCAATGGAGCTTCAGAAGTTGGTTTCTAATTTTAGAGCAATTACCGATTGTAAAACGTAAGTACTTCCATTAAGGTAATTGGTTTTAAGACAATTAATCCATTTAACAGATAAGCCCAGATTTGAGTGATCAATAATGCGGTTAACCTCTAAACGTAAACCATAACACCAGGTAATACGGTGATTATTGTTGATGTAGATTTCTGGTTATGTGTTTAAAATATAATTTGTATTCAAGATACAAAATACAAGACATAACTATTGAACTTCTTTCACAACTTGCCTCATGAAATAAATGTCAAAAAATACACAATATTTTTGATTATTTATTGGTATAATTAGTTTAGTTTGAAATATATATCTACCAACCATCTTGTTTTTAAATTTTTTTTTTTTTTATTGAATTTTTTTTTTTTTACAAAATACATTTTTGAAATACAAAATAGGTAAATATACAGAACATCTTATATATAACGTTTCTACCTCTCTAATAAAGTATATACTTGCGTTTAGAGAGGGAGTTCGTTTCACTTTTTTTTTTTTTTATAAACAAAGTAAATTAAAACAAAGTAAATTAAAATTAACAATAAAAAAGGTAAATTAAAAATAAAAAATAAACATTCTTTGGTATGGAGTCTAGGAAGGGGTGAGTCTTAAATGTTTTTTAATTTTAGTTTTAAAAGTTTAATAATTTTTTATGGATTTTAAGTTTTCCGGAAGTTTATTAAAGTTTTTTTTACCTATGTACGTATAATGGTTTAACGCTGCTGTTGTTTTACATCTGTGCAAAATTAAATTATTTGAAAATCTAGAGTTACTTGAATTTTGCACTTCAATTGTTTTTTCTTTAAAAGTTTGTAAGATAGAGGCTTTATTAAAAATTTCTTCAATTGTTGGTATATTAAGTTCTTCGAATACTAGTTTTGATGGGTAAGTTCTGGGCTTTTTAAGAATTATTTTTGCAATTATTTTTGAATAATAGAGAGTGATTTTAAGTTTGTCCTATAAGCTCCTCCCCAGCCTATAATTCCATACTGCAGAATTGACTGTATTAAAGCATAAAAGACTGTTTTTATAAGTTTTAGAGATAAGATATTTCTTAGTCTAATGAATACATAAATAAGTTTCCTAATTCTTTTTACCATAGTGGCTATTTGTACTTTTCACTTCAAATTACTATCAATTATAATGCCTAGGTACTTAATATTATTCGCTTTTTTAATTGTCGAGCATAATTGGGGGCAAGAATGATTAATATTGTCATTTTAATTATGGATCGTGATATTGAAATTTACTGGGAGGTCAAAAATCTTAATCAATTGTTTGTTTTAAGCATAATATTTATTATTTAATTCAAAAATGTTTTTTTGAACATTTTTTTACAGTATTTGATGTAAATGTCTTTCTTTTCTCTTGGTTACCAATTCAATTTTATTTTTTATTTTTCAGTCTTATCACCATGTATCTAATACTTTTTAATATTTTGATTAGGCTGAATTAAGCATTATCGACAAAATTAAGAAAGGTCTTTTGCGATGGTTCGGTCATGTGGAGCGAATGAATGATGAAAGAACGGCTAAAAAGATTTATGATGCGAATGTGTCTGGTTGTAGAAGTCGAGAAAGGCCGAGAAAGACATGGCATGATCAAGTACAACAAATTCTTGAAAGTGGTCATGTGAAAAGTCGGAATAATCGACGTGCGTGCATGAGAAGATGTATGAATGTGAAGGAAGCAAAGGAAGTGTGCCAGGACAGAGTGGTGTGGCGTTCTATCCTCTCTGCCTACCCCTCTGGGGAAATGGCGTGATGGTTAGTTAGTTAGTTAGTTGATTAGGCTTAAGCTAAAATCCCACAACGAGTTCAAGAGTTTATTTCTTTTTTGGTGAAGTATTTTGTTTTGTTTTTTATTTATACCTAAATACGTATTATTTATGTTAAAATTTGTATCCATCTATATAACATTAATAAAGAAAACAATACTGCCGTTCCAAGAATCTCTTGATTCTATTGAAGAATTTTGAAATACTTGGATTTTCTAACTCCTTGCTAAATTTATTTACAAGTTATTTGTGTGATAGGCAGCAGTTTGTGTCATACGGCAGATACAAATCAGATAATTTTTCAACTTGGTCTGGAGTACCACAGGGCTTAAATTTAGGGCCGCTACTTTTTTGCTTTTTCAAAAAATGATAATAGTAAATGATAATAGTTAATGCATAAAATTTTCCGATTTTTGCTTTTTGCTGATGGTTTTAAATTATATTCTTATTTTCTTTCCGTTACCGACTGTGCAATGATGAAACATGATATTAAGGAAATTCTTATATGGAGCAAGGTTAATAAACTAGATTTTAATATTTGCAAGTGCTTGGTGATGTGTTTTGCTAGAAATTATCATACTTTGTATTATAACTATATGGTGGCTTATGTTTCTTTGAAGCATAACTTGGAAACCAAGGACCTGGGAGTGACCATTGATACCTCATTAACGTTTCACATTCTCAATGTAAGTAAGTCAGCTTCCAAGATGTTGGGATTTGTTAAACATATTTTTTTACACTTTGCAGAATTGTATACGATCAAACTTTTGTGTACAAGTTTAGTGCGTAAAGTAGTGCTGCAATGGTGTGGGAGGCTGAAGAAAAAATGTATGTCATATGATAAAGTGGATAAATAAAATAAAATGATTTAAAGAAAGTGTCGGAAATCGAACCCGACACCTCTTGCATGGAAGGCAAACGCGCGTATATGCTTAAAATAAATAGAAAAAAAATAAGCTGAAAATAAAAAAAAATAATTTAAGTAAGATGCAATGATACGAAATGGAAAAATTACAGCAATTTTTCGTAGGGCATATAGAATTCCCAAAAAATCTGAAAAAGATCTGTATAAATATGTATGTTAAAAAGCTCGTTATAGGCATAGTTTCTTCAGTGTAATAGTTTTTGTATGAGCTTTATCCACTTCTTGCGGTTATAACCATTATCCGTAAAGTTAAAATAGCTATGGCGCCTTTTGAAACTTTTTGTTCTCCAACCATGAAACCACTTCGGTCTGTGCAAGTTCAAACTTTATTGGCTAATTAGAAAACTTCTACAGAATTAATTCATTCTAGCGGATAGGGAAAATCCTTCCGACCTATCGGTTACAAGAGAGAATATTGTGTATTGATGACAGGGTTGCCAAAATTTTCTCCGATAATGCGATACACTTTAATTGCACACACTTATATACTCATTGCTTTGGGCACACGTCTTAAATTAGGCATATTAAAAGAAGGCACGCTGAGGATCAACAGTTTGTAATTACTTAAGAGGGATGGGTTTAGACTGACCCATTTCTTCATGCTGATGAAGTTATATTAAGAACTTATCCATTTTGCAATAAATTTTTATGTTCCGGATGGATATCTTATCAGTCTTACACTTTAAGTACCAGTCCAGGGACTATGAAATATTCTAGTGTAAAAACAACCTTATTGATAAATATTTAATTTCAACCATGTCGGAAATCAAACTCAAGACCTTTTGCATGATATGCAAACACGCTGATTATTACATCATGAGGCCGACAAAGGCCGGTATGATATACATACATATATGTCGCCCTGATTTAACATTGTTTTTATTTTACTGCAATTTTAGTCCTGACAACGTGGTATATAAGGCAATTCAGTGTCATTTCAACTGCAGCATCTGGATTATGAAGGTAAGGTGCTGATTTAAAGCTCCACCCACTTATCTAGATCTATTTTAGAGGTCTTGTCGCATCATTTCAGATTCATACGTGCAAAATGAAAATATTTTTATAGCTGTAATGATTGATTTATTATTTTTTTCAACATTTCTTTTTACCAAATTTTCGCGTTTTTATAGAATTTACATAATTTTTTTTCAATGTCCCTATTGCCTCCAGTGCACCTCAGTTCATACTTTAGAGTAAATTTTTCTGTCCCTTTTAATATAATTTTCTCGATTTCGCTTCTGATTGGGTGTGTTAGTTTGTTTAATTTTTATTAAACCGGAAGAAATAAGTCCGATTAAGAGAACCAGTGCCAACACCAGGTGGATATGGTGGACAGTTTCAGACGCCAATCCAAGAACAATAAAGTATTACAGTGCAAAATGACAATAACAAAACATATTCACGTCGAACTTGTCAGAAAACTTTCGCCAATTGATTTGTTTTTTCAGAATTTGACACATTTGCCATTTGGAATTTTGTATTGTGTTTCCCACTGCATTTGTTATTAGCTAAAAAAGGAACGGGGCATCAACAAATAAGGACTATTTAAGATGTTTCACCATCACATGCATAGCTATCGATTTTTTTTTGATATGTGTTATTTAAAAGTGTTCTGAGAATTTTATTAAAATTGTTTTTAATTCGTTATATTTCATCGAAAAATTTAATTTTGAAATTACTCTACTTTTTATCGAAATACTGTTTTAAAGTAGACTACATAAAAAGTAATTTATTTATTAGATTTTTCAAATGCAGACATATATTTTAAATGCACAACCCTAACAGTCCTTTTACAGCCGTCTAGTAAAGTTACTGTTTCTGTCAAATCATATTTAAAAGTTAAAGTTTTCATTTAACTTGACGTATATCAGAATCATTTACCATAATATAATACGTTTTCTGTACTCTTTATTAAAATTACACAAATGGCAAACAAAAAAAATGATGAAAAAAAAATTGATAAAAAAGTGTACGTAATTTTTAGTTAAGTGCAAAGACTTAGAAAATCGTGAATCTTCTTCTTTCTCTGCCATATCAGGTTGGTGTTCCCCCCGACGTTGGCGATCACTCTAGAGTACGCATTCCAATCCTGTGCCAATTGAAACAGCGCATTGCCTCAATCCCGCGCATAAATATTTAAATCAATTGGAGATAAGTATGCCTCGATGTGTCTAAGCATCCGTTTGAGGTTGTAAGTTTAATTTCTGACAAAAAGGAGCTAAATTATTGGTTTGGAAAGTGGTTTTAACTGATATATTTTATTGATACTGGACCTTTAAAGCCTAAAGTGTAAGACTGTTTACATTTCCTTCTGTGTAACAAAATTGATCCAGATACGCTGCAATTGTAGTAGCAATGAAGTGCTCTATTGATCATGAGTGTGGATAGGAAACTAATGATTAAGCTTGCATTGATTAACTTAAATAAGAGGTCTTTTTTTCGACTCCAGTCCCCTTTACACGTCATGCCTTCGTTTCGTAAATTCGTTTGTATCTCATTTTATTATCTCTTTTTTTTAATTTTTTATTTTATTTTTTTATCTGAAATTTTTCAGTGACGGGCTACAAACATTTAAAAAGTATTTTTGCTTTTACAATTCACATTCTACTGTTAATAATAATATTTTTAACATCTTTTGTAAAGGTTGTCTGAGTCTTTTGTTTAGTTTTGTCTGGTAGTTTATTGTATAATTTTAGTGCATGGTTTATTAGTCTCGATTGTCCTTTTCTCGTTTTAAAAGGTTGTCTATGATATTTTTCTGATATTCTCGTATTGTGTTCATGTTTACTACAGTTTTTTTAAAGTTTTAATTCTTCGTCTACAATTATATCAGTGGCTAATTTATGAATAAATTTTAAGGGTTCTAGTTTAAAGAGTTCAGTTACATTTAATTATTAAGTTTTTTTGTTTGTGGTAAAAATGCTTAATTTATTATTTCAAGAGGTTGGTTTTCATAAAGTATTTCACTATTTTTTGGAATATAATTATTTTCTTTATAGTTATTCTTCTGTATTGTTAATTGCATTTCTTCTATATTTTTTACCAATGTAAATATTTTGTCTTTTATTTTTTCTTTATATTTATTTAAATCAGTGATGAATTCCTGAGACATGCGTTTAATCAATTTTGTATTTTTTTTGTGAGCACAAAGCTAGAGCTAGTAATATTTGTTTTGTCATAATAATATTTTCTTCAAACTGATCCTTCAATTTATTTATCATACTTTTATCTACATCTTGGGTTCATAAAAAGAACATTTGAGTATTTCTAAGGTATTTTTGTCATTTAGTGTAGTAAGGGACCTCGTTCGAAGATTTTCCATGTTTATTTTTTTTGTGTTTTTTGGATCTTCCTTACGACATAAGGTGCATTTCCAGCTATTTTAAGTACTTATATCTGAAGTACTTATAATAAGTAATATCACTGTGAGTTTTATATTTACAATTATCAATTATTGGCTGACAACGTCATGGTAGTAAATTTATATCTTTAAAGGGTTGAAAAGTGATTTTTCCCAAGTTCCAAGTCAAAATTTATGAATTTCAAAGCATTCAATCGAAATAATAAAAAAATAATCAGGATCACGATTAAAAACTGCAAAACCAGTAAGAAAATTTGTTCTCTAATTGTCGCTAAATTCGATACTACAAGGCTGTAAAATTTTACATATTTTCTCAAAATTACTTGAAAATCCGTATTGTAATAAGCAGTTATAGATGATAACAAATTACCAAAGTGTATTTAAGTAATTAAATTGCATATCTCCAGGCTTAAATAACTTTGACATGTCGTATCAAAAAAAACCTTTTTCTGATAAAAACGGATAAAACACAAATAACAGTTTTTCTCTAAATGATGTTTTTTGACTTAAGCCACTTTGGTAAAACACTCTTCAATTATAGAGGTGTATAGTTTTACAGCAAATGAGACTGATTATTAAAAAAATGTTTCTTACCGTAAAATTTTACACAATAACAAATGCACTTTTGCACACACCCTCGCGCACCTTTCACACCCCGTTACCCTTTCATTTTTATCCTCACATTTTGTTTACATTCTTACAAACAAACCCACAGATTAAAACATTGATTTTTTTTTTATTCCGTACTTGCGGAATAAAGTTAGTTTAATTATTTTCATCTTTAAATTTTTTAAATCTATTGTTTATATTTCTAATATTTCAACTATGGTGGCCATTTTCAACGAGTTGTAAATAATTTACTTATAGAAAATGTACATTAAGTTGTGGTTGAGTAGGTGCACACCTCAGACTTTTAATCAATGAGTCCATAACACTAGCCACGGGACCACAAACAATTCAATTGTTTACCCGATCCGATTGGGTTTCTTTTATAAATCTTTTTTTTTTATCCTACGTACCTAAGAAATTTTATTAATCTTTTTTGCTACAAGATAAAAAATGGCAGAAGTGAGTTCTGATTAAAAGGGTATTAAGATAATAACAAAAGGCCTGTAAAAGACATTTTCAAGGTAAAAAATCTTTAATTTCATGGTTGGAGAAGCAAGTTATTTACCTCATAGGATGAACCACCTGACTAGACATAATAATGATCCAGGTTTAAATCCTGGGATTTTATTTTTAAACGAAAATATTAAATGTGTACGGATTTTTTTTTTTAAAATGAAAAATAAAAAACTAAAGATTTTTTTATGTTTTCAACTATTTCAATTCATCAGCCGTTTACAGTTGTTCAAAAATAACTAATATAAAAATAAATCGTTGAAAGTGATAATACTGATAAAAAATATTTTTGGCGAGTGTGGAGCTAAACTTTAATCTATGGATCAGAAGTTTTTGACATTTTCATAAGATGACAATCTATATTGATTTAATAATCAATTAAAAATCATATATATTAATAATCAGCGTCATCAGCATTCCCATTCCACACCAAATGGTGCATAGGACACTGCATTGTTACACCAATCGCAGTGTATCTTGATGATTTTTGTTACATGAAGATATAATGATTGGTCTTACGCTTTAGGTACCAGTCCTGGGACTATTTTGTTTATTTATTTCAAGTGTTTTTTTCCTTTTCTATATGAACACCTCACTGGGCATAACCCGTGTCGAGGCATTGATTAACATTATTTTTATAATATATTCTTGTTACAGTAGTTAGTATCTAAAATAATATATGCACACACATACTTACACATAAATATATGAATAGGTGTACACATACATTATATACATAAACACTATGAAATATTCTATTGTAAAAACGTTTTTTTATATAAATATTTCATGTCAACCATGTAGGGAATCAAACCTGAGACCTGTTGCTTAGTAGGCAAACGCGCTGACCACGATACCAAGGAGCTGACAGTATAATAATAATAAACATGATTTTATGAAGGGTTTTTATGAGCTGTGCCTATATTTATTTATACTTTTACATTGTGTGTATTATTTTTTTTATACAGAATAATGTTCCCTCACTGGAGTGTCCCGTGCCGAGGGAAACATTTTACAAAATGTGAAACATGCCTAAGATTAGCTATTTAACAAAGTTAACTAAAATAATCATAAAAAAACATTTTACCTATTTGGCTTGATCCACTCATCGATCCGTGCGCAACCCACCTCCACTTTTGCTTTAGACAAGGCACAATGCCCCTTGAAAACATAGTATATTTTTTCTGTCTAGTTTCTTTTTTACTGATGATATGTACATATTATGTTCATATCCTTGTGGGAGATATGGTGAGCGGCGATAGCGGAGTGGTCCGCTATCATTCGGACCAATATAAAAATATTTGACCGAGTGCTCGTGGATCGCCTTGGTGTCGCGTTTTGCAGTATTGCCTACGGGTGCGATACCCTGCCGACTGCCAAGACAACACCATTCATGTACAACTTGCATCTATCTTGTGATGGGTTTATTTATTTAACTTTTTGTTCTTAATGTTATTTGTACATTGGCGGGCTTATTGCCAAATGGCAATTTCTTCCAACCAACCAATAAAATAAAAGTTTTTTTTTGTATAATTCAAGTTACAGAACATATTCGATAGAAAAAAAGGTTTGAAAGCTAAAGATATATAAACATAGAAATAAACATAATAAATTATCTTAAATCAAAACTATTGCTCAATGGGAAAAAGGAAAAAAGAGAAAAGGGAAAGGAGGAGAGATTAAGGAAGAGAAAGGAGATGTTTTTTCAGACGTGATTTAAACAGAGATAATGTAGTAACATCTTTGATGGTGGATGGGAGATGATTCCACAGTCGAGCTGCATGGACAGTAAATGAGAGGAATTGTGGATGGGTATTAAAGAAGTGCCTTGAGAATTAGAACGAAGATGTAAAACATGAACTGATAAGCGTTGAAATTTTTCACGCAGGTATATAGGAGCGTTAGGACTATGAAGTACATTGAACATAAGTGAGAGTGAGTGATAGTCTCTCTACTGTCTAATTTTGAGCCATTTCAGTTTACCTACATAGATAGATGCAAAAAAAAACTAGCATTGGAATATATATGTACATAGTTCTATTATGATTATTATTCCAGAAAGCAGGGATTGAAATGCAAGAATTAGTTTTTGTCGTCAATGTACATACCAAAAATATTAATACTTTTTAAAATATACAAACTAGTCGAGCAAAAAATAAACATTTATTTTTTATTTTTTATTTTTTTGTTTGAATAAACTTAAAACAGAAAAAAAGCTGTCAAGTATGCTTTGAAATACAGTTGAATTTATAATGTGCGCACATAACGAAAAGTGGCTAAGACAAATGAGGCAATTTTGAGACTTTTTGACCGATTTTTAGTACTGAATGGTATCTTCTACTGAAAAAAAAATTAGCCTACATACATCTCTTACAAAATTTATAATTGTTTGTTGATCTAAAACACTTCCATTCTAACAGAAAAAAATTGCTAATGCTTTCCAATATATAAAGCAAAAGAAATTTGAAGTCAAAAGTTTTTCATAATAAAAATATGAGTATAGAAATATGAATCTATGTAAAATCTTTAATCTAGATTTGCCAACAAACAAGAATTTCGCCTTAACCAGTTTTTGTTGCATGCTCGTGATTTATTACACTGATTGGAATTTCTCAAATTATTATTTTATATCATTTAAAAGGCGAAATTGCCACTACGCCGCACAAAAATATCTAAATGTTAACTTTTTTCCTAAAAAGTTTATCCATAAATAACATAATACTGAAATAGTGTATGTTATAATGAATTAGGTCGATAAGAACGCCAGTGAGGCCATTAAATTTATCACACACAAACTATATTGTTCCCGTATGAAAGTCGACCCTTCTACAGTAGATGGAGCTCGATAAGGAGGGCGAACGTTCTAGAATTGCCTTCCTCAGGTAGCCCTGAAATTAACACGTTAATGATTATATCGCAGGTCCATTATGGAAGAGAAATACACGCCAATAGATGGCCGTTATCATGTAACGCGCATCATAAGAGAAAATTATTATTAACGAGCAAATTGCTAGACCGATATTTTAACCAAAACGAATGAAATATCAATTTAATAAATATTTGAAGCATTGTGATTTTCATTGTTAACTCATTTTTAAGCAATGTTTACTTTAGAAATCGTAAAATTTATTATTTTCTCATGAACATGGGCAGAACAGCATTGAGTCAAAACTACTTTACTTTATTTTTAATCCTTGATTAACTCTTGTGTGGGTATGATGAAGTACGAGTCTTTATAGGATACAAGAATTTAAATATCTCTCTTATTTATTTACATGATAAAGTTGTATTTTTTGTAATCTTTAAATGGACGTTTTCAAATCGGATTTGGGAAGTAATTTTTTTTTAAATTTGCTGGATTTAAATACAAAATATTATCATACAATTGAAAGTGATTCCAAAACCATAATAAATCAGTTGTACTGTATAAAAAAGAGCACGAAAATAAAACTTATAACAAGTAAGACTGTTCTGTGGTCGGTGTTTATAAGAAAGAGAAAAAAATAAAAAAATAATATTCTGTTATTTGCTGAGGTTACACGTTTTTATATCACCGCGTGTAAACTAATTTTGTGGTATTTTAAGAGTTAAAGCAAAAAAATATTTTTGTTAGGGATTCTGAAGCCTTTTCAAGCATCAGAATTGAACTTGTAAAAAATATTTTTCCATTCCGCCAAAATACGATATAATTTTTTTTTACGTAACGTAAGCCTTGACAAAGAAGCTAATTTGCATTGAAACCTGTCGGTGGAAAAAAAAATATTAGTTGTTTTATTCATTTTATCATAATAAATAACCACTAAGTTAGTGCTTCAAAAAAAAATATATATGACACCGTTTGTCCTCACTAGGTGTAGTAAATACTTTTTCTGAAGTCTACTGTCTACAGCATTTACTTATTTTTATATAATACAACATATTATTTAGTCTAAGTAATGTCTAGCGATGATTTAAATATGTAAAACTTTAAAACAAACAACAAAACAAAATATTTAACCATATGAAAATCTTACAATAAAAATAAAACTGAAATAAATTATGGTATAAACTAACAAAAGTATATTAAAATCTTGTTAAATGAAATAACATATAAAATATAATAAAAGCTGTTTTTACTCTCTAATGAAAAAAAGTATGTTTTGGATTTACCAGTTTTATTGATTAGGCTTAAGTATGTATGTTTGTTTTGACTGTTATTCTCATTGCCTTATTTATAAATTTAATGTCGTAACAGATATTGAAGTCCGAGAACGTACGCAGCAACCTCTTGTAACAAGTACCTGTTTAAGGAAATTTTACTAATAAATCATTGTTAGGAACCTTGTTTAATATATAAAAGGGTTGGTCACATAAATATTGTCCGCTTGTAGCACCTTTCCCCCGAGTGCGTGCAGGGGTTAATAGGTCACGTGATTTCAAAACAAGACTCTGTTGTCATTAATAATTCATAAATAGGACGAAATTAAGAAACATTAATTTACCAATATACCGTTGATTCTATGATTTATGATTCTACAGCGCTTAAAAACCTTTTCATTTAATAAAAAAAAAACTTTTTTGTCACGTGTATTAATTATTTCTATTATTCACTGGAAATTAAATTACGTTAGCATGAATTTATTTGCATATTATTTTTTCGCTTATAAGAATGATTGATACAGAATGTTTTACCTTACTATATAAAAAAATATATTTGAAATTAATTTATTAACACAGATTACGTTCATTTAACAGAGTAATTTTCTTTTTAAAATTTATTTTCAGTTATAGATAATATTTTTGTTGTTTTTTGTAAAGGTTGTCGGAGTCTTTTGATTAGTTTTGTCTGGTAGTTTATTGTACAATTTTAACCCGAGGTTTATTAGTATCCACTGTCCTTGTCTCGTTTTAGAATGTCGCATATGATATTGTTCTGATATTTTCGTATTGTGTCCATGTTTACAAAAAAAAATCCAGCTTTAATTATTCGTCTATAATATTATTATTGGCTAATTTATGAATACATTTTCTGGATTCTGGTAGAAAAAGTTCAGTTGTGTTTAATTGATAAGTTAGTTTAAAGAGTTCTTTAGTTGCTGTTAGATAAGGGAGGTCACATACTAACTTTATTTTTTTATTTCTCTGTCGTTGTAGTTTGTTAATGTCATATTGTTTATCTGTTCTTTTTAGCAGTTGCATATAACATGCTTTGGTTTTTACACAAGCTTCATACATTAGATTTTTTTCACTTTTGAAACAAAGTTTTTTTTTTTTATTTTTTAAAAAAGGCTGAATAATGTCGCCACTTTACGAATGAAATTATTGATACTTACAACCTACAATCAGCAATTAAAAACATAACTAAGACTTCAAATATATTTGCTAATATTTTGTGTATGTCTGCAAACATTTGGGGGAAATATTGCTCATAAATTATTTGGTTGGTAGGCAAGGAAGGTGTTAGATTATTTTTTTTTAATCAAGCATTGCCTGGTATGTAGGTGAAATAATTCAGTCATATCTCACCTATTTTGCTAAGGTTTCAGATCTTTCAGACAGAATGTCTGCAGCCGTTCCATAAGTGTTACCTAACCGATGCAGTCTCGGTATCAATGAATTGTTTTGTTGGTTGGAAGAAGTACTGGAGCAATGAAACAATAAAGTACTCCTAGTGTGGACAGCAGGTACTCTAAAATTAATCAATTCAAGTATTTTTGGTGCGTCAAAAAGAGAGTTTACAATTTTATACAGTACAATGAGATCATTAAGAATTCTTCTTTAATTATCTTATAAGTCCACAATATCAAGTGTATTTGTAGCTGCTTGTCAAACTTTTATTGACAATTCAATTCCATACATTAAAAAAATACTTACTTGTTTATTTTTATTACCTTATACTTGTTTTTGTTTTACTATTATATCAAATTGCATTGTAGTTTTGGCAAATACGCATTTCATAGATACATATTTTTATTTCTCATTTTTTTGTGATAAAATTAAATAAAATTAAATAAAATAATATTAAATAAAATATTAAATAAAATTATAATAATAATAATAAAAATTGTAAGTCTAGGCATTTACAAAGCTTATGACCCATCATCGGCTGGGTTAAGAGATCACTTTTCTCTTTGTGAAACATTCACCATTCTGCCAATAGGTAGTTAAGTTCCACATTCACGTATGCCACTTTTCGATTCTTGGTTTGTAAATATCGATGAAGGATCTGTAAATAATATAGTCAATTGCTTCATATTTGTTGACGTATCTAATATTGACATTAATCTCGCTAGGAAAAAATCTAAAATTGGTCTTTAAAGATTTAAACATGCCATTATTCATTAATAAATTATTTTTTTTAGTATTGTAAAACATGTAATTATTTTTTTCACTTTGTGCTCTAATCGTCAGCGTGTTTACCTACCTTGGAATGTTTCGGATTCAAGAGTCCCTGAGCTGACACCTAAAGTGTAGCACTGATCATTTTTCTTTACTTTTAAAGACTGTTGTAAATTATCCCTTTGCGCGCAATGATGTAACATCATGTTACCACTAGTAAAAGACTGAATACTCTAAAGTTTAAACTTTTGAAAAAAAAAAAAAAACAGAGACATACTGATTAATAATTCCTTTTCCATACTTTATGCAAATTAACATATAATTTAGCCTTTTTAAAGCAAAATAAACTAAACATCATAAATACGTCGCTTATATTACGTGCGCGCGTCCCCCATCACTGTCATCAACTGACTGAAGGATTAATATGTTTTACCCAACACCCGTCACAGAATAACGTCTTTGTCTTCTTTGTTATGAGTTATGTCTTCGTGCTCTCTCTTTTACAGATGTGTTGTTAAATTAGCGGACATTAAATTTTCACGTAGCAAGGATAATTACTTTTTGTATAAACATATAACATAGTTATACAAATTTTACATTCTGAATTCGGTGTGAAAATGTCCATTTGAAGATTACAAAAAAATTAAAATTCATAATTTAAACAAATAAATTAGATATATCAAGTCTTGCATCCTTTTTGGACAAGTGTGACATCACAGCCACACAAGAGTTAAATGCAATGCCATACCCTATGCAGCATTAGATGCAGAAAAATAATAATAAAAATAGGTAAATAAGGCAGTCAATTTTTGCAATATAAAGATATGGCGGCCTCCGTGTTGTAGTGGTCAAGACGCTTGACTCACGCACGGAAGGTTCCGGGCTCGATTCCCGGTGAGAACACAAAAAATAAAATGTGATTTACCACTGTAATTGGGCCTCCTGGCCTGTTGTGGTGCAAAAAACCGAAATTAAATTAAATGAAATGAGAAATGAAAAACATATTTTAAATTACATGAGAGTGAAAAATAGTTGAAAATATTTTTTTTCTAATATTAACCAAGCAATTTCTAAAAAATCTCTTAACAAAAGATTACAATTTTATTCCAATTGTACTTTTCAAAAAATATAAGAAAAATAAGTAGAAAAGGATAAATTAAAAAATTTCTGCATCGAATTTGGCTATTAAAATTATTCCAATATTCTATTCATAAGATTCTGAAAGATATTGGTATATTTTTAAATATAATTACTACAGACATCGCAGTAAGAAAGGTTTTCGTAATTAGATTCGGTACTAATACCCAGTTTAATCAGGTTAACTCCTTTGGGATTCTATCCTAAGTCTACCTAATTCTTGAACAAGTCCCTTAGGAATTCATAAGTCTTCTATGAATGTGACGATTTTATCGTTTTAATTAAGATTTTATTATGTAATTTTAACTTGTTATTTTATGACTTACGATTTATTTTTTGTGACTTAAAAACTTAAATAAAACAATAAAATAAATTTCTAAAAAAATCAAGATTTATTAATAAATAAAAAAATACAGAAAATGCGCAAAACTTAACATGGATGCATGACTATTTAGGATCAGTTGTTCAAAAAAATTTTAATGCTTGAATTTAATTATGTAATAATATGGTATCCCAATTATAACATTCATATTATGCGGATTGAATGTATTATGTTTATGTGATCATTGTTAATTTTAATTTTGGCTATTATTTAAAAATGTACATTCTTCCAATTTCATTATGTTGTATTCCAACCTAACACTGGGCTCTTGGCCTCGTAAGAGATACGTTATTACTATTGTTTTGTAATATATATGTATTTGTATGAATAAATATAAACATAAATAAATCGGTTTAACGTAAATTTTCAAAATCGTCAATATTTAGAAATGGATTGAATGAATTAGTATTAACTATTATGATCCATTAGAATACTTTCGAATTTTCAGTTTAGACTTTAGAAGGGTTTTGGCTGGTTTAATATTATTTCACAAAATATTATCTAACTTTATAGATGCCCATGATATCCGTGCTCAGATTGATTTTTAACTACCTCACCGTTACTTGTTGTACCAATCCGAGGATCCTTAAACAAAATCTCACTTAACTGCACTGTCCATGAGTTCCTACAGCAAAGGCACGCATTCAAGAAGCAAGCAGTGTTATCACTCCTGGCTAGAGATGGCACACTTACCATATACGCCTAGATCATGCTATGACTAAACCTATTGAACATTAAAATATATTCTAAGATTGTTTAGGTTGAGATAAGATAATTCAACGTGTTATTTATAAATAATACCTATTAGGACTTTAATAAGCCTAGATTGGCTTATAAAAAAAACTTCAGTCAAATTAAAGCCAAATAATAAAAAGTCTTGTTTTCTTAAAATACGGAAATAGACAACATGCCATGTGAATATTCCAATGTGTTTCATCGATAATAAATAAAATAAAACTACTGTGTATAAATGTTTTATTTTATTTGGGAAATCAACAGTTCTACATACAGATTTATAGTAAACAAACAGATATAGTGTATAAACTCAGAACTAATAACAGATTTCCACAAAGTATACAAAGTTAGCAAAGAAAATATATTACATATCAAATAAATTCATATAAGTTTATACATATGAACATGTAATTTTCATGTACTCATAAATATTTTTCAAAAATCAAATATTTTTTCATATATTTTTTAAGAACAGTAAGTTAATGCAAATTGGGCGAGATAAGGACAAAAATGCTTGAAGAGAGGAAAAGGAGGGGAAGGGAGATGTACATATTTATTATTATAATGTCTACTAAGTTACATAATGCTTTTTTAGTGTAAATTTTAAATCTGACAGAGTGATGTTTGTGTAATCTATATCTTTAAATTTTGTATTGTACACTAAAAAAGTCCTACGAAAAAAAGCATTTTTAACATACGATGTTTTACTTATTGGTACATGAAACAGGTGGTACCGTCTACAAATCCTGGCTGACACATGTATTGTTATTAAACTAAGTAGTTCTGTACGGTCAACTATTCCTGTAATAAATTTGTAAATCAGTAGTTGGTCCGCACACACTCTGCGGTACTGTAGAAAAGTGATTCCATCAAAGGTGGAGGAAGTGAGAGTTGATACATAAGAAGTATCGGTTTTGTATTTCAGGCACTTTATAAATATGTTTTGAATATTTTCTATTCTATGTTATTTTACTTAACCCATGACCGCTCCCTGGGTGGAGCATATAGTGCCCAATACATCTTTTCAGGCTGCTCTGTCTGCGGGCAACTTCCGTGTGTCCTCCCAAGTCAGGTCCGCATCCCGTAGTTTAGGCGTGAACCGCCGACGAATTTTCAGCCGTAGACATTCAGAACCACGATACATGATGCTTTTTAAAGTAGGCAAGGGTAGTGAAAGCTCTCGGGAGACACCTGCAGTATTTGTTCTAGCCAGCCATATCGCCTAGCAGTATTTTTATGGAGGACCTATTTTTAAAACTCAATAGTTTGTTGTTTTGGGCACTAGTGAGGTGTCACAATCCGAATTTGTAGAGAAGAATAGCTGTAATGCATGCATTGCGTCACCAGCAGTGTGTATCATAGGTTAGCATTATATTAGTTACTATTTTATAATACGTAATTTAAAATAAAATAATTGACGCCTTGAATAAAAATGCATTTCCATATTTGTTTGCTAGCGTGTGATTATAATTATTTATATTTAGAAATTTACGTTTTTCTAATATCATACTTCGCTTGCATAATAAACAAGCAAAGGGTAGCAGTCTCGATAATTACCTTCATTAACGAAAACATAGCGGGAATAATTAAAACGTGTGTTTCCCCCATTTTGGTTTAAAATTCCTGGGAGCTTTTCAGAAGCATTAGAGAAAAAAATTAAACCAAAACGGTAACGAGGTAATGGGTGGGCTGTAAAATAAAACCAAATCTTTAAACAGAGTTGGAACACTGTTTCAGATTTAACCGTGTTATTTTTTTGGCACATGGTGGGGCCGAAAGGTAAAACAGAAGCTAAAATTTCAAAATACATAGACAAAAATTTCATATTAACACTGCCAATGGGCTTTATGAACCTAATAGTATAAACAATAAGTCGATTATGTATTCATAATAACACCTGTACTTTACATTTTTAATCAATGACTCGCAAAAGTAATGTTCTTTTTTCAAATTTAAAATATCGAATGTGGTACTAATTTAAAGAACAGTCAACTAAAATAAATCATTGACAACAACCGATCAATAACATTAATCTCGTAACTAGTCAAAATCTAAGAAAATTGTACATTCTTATGCTCTTTTATCATAAAGCCAATAAAGTCATTTTAAATAAATAAAATAAATAAATAAAGCCAATTTGGCTTTCGATTTAGTTTAAGCACAGAATATGCAATATTAAACTAACAAGTTTATACATTAATTGTAGTTTAGATCTGAATCTATTTGTATTATTTTTTATTTGAATTAGAAACTTCTGACAATAAAGTTTGTGCCTTCTTGGGGTTTTCTCTTTACATTTTTTTTCAGTTTTACACCTTCGATGGTTTTTTTTATCTTTGTGTCCCAATAGAGAAAGTCATTATGTTTAATCTAATAACTTTTATTTACATATAAGTTATTAATTAAAAAATACTTGGTACACTTCCACTTATTTATTTGACCAATAAGCGTCTTCAGACTTCAGACCAGTCTGAAGATGCCCATTAGAGGTTGAAAGCGCTAATTTGTCAAATAAATAAGTGGAAGAGTGCCAAGTATTTTTTAATTCATAAATTATTTGTATATATAAGTTATTACATCATTACAATGGAATTTCATCAATGATTGACAACAAATAGTTTTAATAAAATAATTTAAGATAGTTAATGTAGTCTGGTCAATATATTGTTCATTTTAACACCTTTTTTTCTGATCTTCCGTTATAAGTTGAATATACGCACTTACAGTAAAGATAATCATAATTTATTTTTTATTTATTTTTTATTTTATTTGGATAACCATCAGCTTTCTTAAATATAAAACAAAACAAATTACAAGTAAGCCAATTACAGTTTTTCACAAGTAACATTACAGTCAGTTAAAAAATATTCTCGAACATAAAATGAACAGTAATCTCATGTTAATAAAAAAGAAAAGAAAATACACTACAAATTATTTCGAAAGCAAATGCCGCACGTCATTACGATTATTTGCAAATAAATGTATGTTTAATGATTTTGATTATACATTAAAATTATTAAAAGTTTGCCATAAATATGAATTTTGCCTATAATTAGATGAAACAAGAGGAATGTAAAGAAAAAGGTTATTCCTTAGTACTTTGGAAGGAACATTAATATAGAGTTTGCATATTAGTTCAGGACAGTCAACCAAACCAGAGGAAATTTTTAATAGATAAATTATATCAGCTGTTTTACGACGTTTTTGCAGAGTGATGTTTTTTATATATTTTAATACACTAATCAGGTTGTATTCAAATTTGTAAATAATTTACTTAGCATAATTTTTATGATACAGCACCTCAAGGGCGCATAGGAATAATTTTCAATTTAGCCTCTCCACATAATCCCTAGTATACGTTATTTACAATTTGTTGCAATTTTCTAAATGACACTCTTTTACAAAAGATCTACAGCATCTGAAAGCAAGTGTACTAGATTTTAATACTTTTTTAAAAAAAGCAACATTTGAGAATAAACAACGTGATTTTTTTTATTACACATGTCGACTATTTTTTAACACAATTGTCATTTTATTCAATGCATGTGGTAAGCCGTAGCACAAGCTTCTTTATGATCTCCCAAAGGACTCTCCCGACAGGTCTTTCATCTTATTGACGGGTGATATAAAACTTTATTATATTACCAAAGTAATAAAATCGTATGATACTAATAAGTAATATTAAATTTAATAGTAAAATACAACAGTGTTCCGAAGTGAATGATGATTAAATTTATAATATTATATAAAAATATTATACCTACTCGTTCAAGGTCTTAGATTATTGAACTGGTATATTTTATAATACTATATTCGCAGATGGGAGTATTAGATCATTGAGAGATTTCAATCATGCGGAAGGAATTGCGATATGACGCCATTTCCTGTGGTGAGAAGGAAGCGGAAACTTCCTGCACGCGACCACTTCCTGTTGAAAGCTCGGACCAAGCAACGTGGCTTTTGGCAAAATTCAATTTACAATTTCCATGTAAGACATAAATAGTATTACGTTTAGAAGTAGATTGAGGGAGAAGTTTTAGATAATTGATACAAGTTAATAGTTTTATATGCACACATATTATTTAATTATAATTGATTGATTTGGTTTTTTGATTTTGTAGAACTCAATATTTAAACTTACAAAATTAGAAATCAAACACTAATTTGAGTCTACTGAACGCCTTATTTTATTTTTACAAATATAAAAAATATAAAAATAAAAATTCCGTGACAATTGTTTCGCCTTGTTAGGGCATTTTCAAAGAAATGTGAAGATTAGATGGATTAAATGTCCTTATATAGTTATATAACTCAAGGTACTTAAGTAGAAAATAAAAATAATCTTATGAACTATAGCATATATATTATTGAAGGAAAACCAATTCGTTTGAAAATGCCCCGACAAGACGAAACAATTGTCACGAAATTTTTGTTTTTATATTTGTAAAAATAGTTTTAGTGGACTCAAATCAGTGTTTGGTTTTTAATATTATAAGTTTTCATATTATATATATTTATTGCTTTTTTAATAATAAAAGGATGATATTTTTTACTTTTTTTGCACCCCAGTGATCAATCGGGCACGGCATTTGAAATTAAATATATTTAATTACAACGGACGGTAAGGCTAATCTTACGCCTCAGATACCAGTCCAAAAACATTTCATTATTGTGGTGCATAACCACATTTACAGTAAAACCCTGGATGAGAATATGATGAACCGGAAACCGTTATTTAAAAAGAAAAAACTTTTAAGTGAAAGTTTGGTAAAAAGTTCCAAAAAATTGATGAGTGGATGAAGGCTTTTTAAAATATTTTTTAACGTTTTACTTCTAGTGGCTGCACGGATGCATCGGCGTCAGTTGTTATTGTCAAAAAAAATCAAACCCATCTGCTTACCCTCCCATCCCACATTATTCCTTCGACAACCGCTGCTGAATCTAGTACCAAAACGTCCGCCATACATGTTCATCCGCTCTTGCCAGTACTGTGTCTTGAAGCTTGCTACCGAAGGCCTTCCTAACGCAATAATCGCGACCGTCGCGAAATTACAATATATAGTGGCAAGTGATCCAATCGAAAGAAAAGTGCTGCACGAAGGAGAAAGAAGCCAGGTACGGCCTAGTGGCAATCCTACCCTAGTTCATCTTTTCTAGTTGAGTTTGTGAACGGCAATTGACACCGGTGGGGTTGACGCCACGGTCACCCCTAACGCATATTGAACTTCATCAATAAATAAAAAGAATCCTAAAAATTACCATCCTCTTTTATCTCGTTATTATCGCATAAGCTTTTTAGCCATAAGGCTTTGCATCGAAGGAAATTTTGGTTTCTGAGTCTTTCCCCGCCATCTCGTTTAAATAGAAGATACACATTAGTTTTAAAATCAAAAGTTCTTCGCAACATGCGCACAGTAACAAAAAGCCATTTTATTATTTTAAATTTTACCCATGTCGTTCATTTTGTTTTTCCTTCTGTGCCATATCAAGTTCTTCTGAAGTTGGAGATCACTCTGAAGTAGGTATCTCCGTCCTGTGCCAACCGGAACTGCTCCTTAACCTGCGCACTTCCGTCCAGTCACGGATGTTCCTCAGCCAGGACATCTAACGCCTTCCAACTCCACGCTTTTTCTCGATCTTCCCCACCATAATAAGCTGTAGAATTACTCTGCGCTTGATGTGGTCCAGCTATGCGAATTTTCTCTGCTTTATTAAGAACATTAGTTATATCATTAATATTTAAGGTATTTACTTTGTGGTCAAACATTTAGTAACATTAGTTAACTTTCGACACTGGCTTGTCTCAGAATCTCCGCGTTGGTCACATAATATGTCCACAGAATTCTCAACATTCTTTGATAAAGTCATATTTTAAAATACTGTAATTGGTTCATAGACTTCACATTGACAGTCAATGTTTCAACCACGTAGATCAGTATTGACCACACATAGCACTGGTCAAGTACATTTTAACTAAATTTTTCATAAAGTTCCAGTTTTTCTAGATAATAAAAAATTACCCGCATTAAAATGTAAAAATCTTGTGCCAAAGCCATAAAAGTGTTTGATCATGTATAACTACGGTAATATCTCACATAAACCTAAGTTATTTTTTCTATTACTGTCTTGTATTATTTAATTTCATTGGCTGTTTCTTATTTCTTACCTACCCCTTCCTATATCTCCTCTTTTCTCGAAGCCAAAGAATATTATATCATCCCCCGAGAAATAGTCTTAACTTGGCAACCTTAATAACGTCCTTGTTCAGAAAATTTCAAAGAAAATAATCCTTTTGGAAGACTATCATTTTTATTAGGAAACAATCTTTACATTGTTTGTGAATATTTTATGTGACAGACTGATACGAAATTGTTGAGTGGGTAATCTGATTCTCTATAGGAATCTTTATTCAGTCTTGTTATTTCAGGGGATATTTACCTTCGAATTCTTAGTAATTATTTTTGCCAGAAATACTATATACCCATTTACTGTTTTTTTAATTAAACTTTTAAAATCAAGAACGTATATATAATTAGACAATCTTTGTTTTGTCATTTTTTATACGACAAATCTTTTGCTGTGAATGCAAACGAACATCTTACCGTTCGTTCTCGGTGCCATGTGAGGTTTTGCTGCGACTAATATTTGTGTACTTCCGAGGGCCTCGTGCGCAAAAGTTACAAAGATCTACAGAATATCAAAAACTTTATCTGGATATTCCGTTTTGTCGACTATCGGGAATAGTTAAGGTTGCGAGGTGACGTCACAGCGCTACGCGTGGGGTCTAAATTTGGGCTTGTGTGGGCACGGCATGCGCTCAATTCGGTTGTATCTCCGGAACGAAAAAAATTACTGGCTGGTTCCATATATGCAACAAGAATACTGTTTTAAACTTCTCCAAGATTTCAATGAATAAATGTTATGTATAGGATAAATTTCTTTCTTTCATTTCAACTTTCTTCCTGACAAATAAACAAAAGAAGAATCTACAAAACACGAGAATAATCTCATTTCGCTTCAAGAAGTAAAGATACGACAGGAGTATCAAAATCTGTGTATTTGTTTGTCTTTTATGGCTACCTTAGATACAGATAAATAATTATTTTTATTCAGGTAGTAAAATAATATGTCCGTGTCCAGGCAAACAATTTTTTTTTTAAAATAATAATTTTATTATTACCTTTCAGCACGTAATATTGCATAAGGTACTGCATTGGTTCACCAACCGCAGCATATCGTGATATTTTCTTACCATAATGTAAGATTTTTAGTTATAAACTTCTGGCCCCCCAATCCTAGGACTACAAAATAATTATTTATTTATTTTATTAAAATAAACGGCAAATCTGCCTTTTACAAACATTTATAATACCAACATATTTGGCTTAAAATACGTTTATTTTTTCAATATAAATTTCTTTATTCCCAAGATTTATTTAAAAAAATTAAACCTAAAAATTATACAAGATTTATATTTTTTAAAATAACCCAAAAATTAAACAGCATTTTCAGTAGAACGTTTTAATAATAAAACACTACAGTAATACAACAAGAAATCATATGTACTGTTTCATACAGCTGAGCAAAGTAAAAAAAAAACTGTACATATTATGAAATGCGTGAATAAATAAATATAATTACCATTCACCATCTTTGAAAAAGTTCAAAAAATTTGTTCTCTAGGAACAATACCCTACACTAAATAAATCAGATACTTGGGAATAACTATTGCCGAGTTCATGAAGTCTGTTTAATATGGCATTACAAGTATACACTGTCCGTGAATTGTTGCTACAAAACGGTGACACCTGTCTAGTCATTCTTCCAGGCACCCTGAAGTTGATGAAAGATAATAGTTCAGGGCAATCCCATATTGAATTTACAATTTTGAATAAATTTAAAAGGCAGCTGACGGAGAGTCCCCCAAGACTCTATAACAGCTGCAGGTGGATTGTGGGCTTAAGGGTCTCCCCTACCCTCCCTATTTTTCTTTGGACTGCCTTAATGTAAATAACGACCAAAATACGCTGTATTTGGTAAACCAATACAGCTATGTACTGCTGTTTGCGGGTATGGAAATGATGATCACAGATGTATCTATTATTTTACAAAAAAAAAAACATGTATTTGCATTTTTATAATTAACCAAATACTTAAATTTTGGAGGCCATTCTAAACTTGTTGTAACTAACTTACTATTAGAAAATCGTAATCTTAGATTTGTGAGTCCGCGACACTAGCCACGGGACCACAACTTGTTTTCTATTGAACGTTTTAACTAAATACTAATTGTTTTGTAACATATTGCATAAAATAAAAAGATTACAATAGTAAGGCCATACGCACCGAACAAATGATAACAGTTTCGAAAAAAAATATTAATACCACTCCGGAAGGCAGACGAACAGAAGCAGTCCAAAATTAAGATGGCTGGAGAGAGCCGCAGGGAGAATTGGAGACGTATTCTGGAGGAGGCCAGGACTCACAACGGGCTATAGCGCTACTGATGATGATGAACATTTTGCGAATTGTGAACAATTATTATAAGGAGTGCGGGTCAAGCAACATTATACGTCCGGTATGTAATTTATGTCTAGTTGCTTTTCATTCTTCCTTAATAAAAAAAATTCATGAATTTTTTCACTGTTTCAATTAATTTTATATCTGCGTAGTTTCTTATTTCATATTTGAAAAGGCTTAATTTATCTATATCAAATATTGTATCCGAAATAATCAATATGTGCCTTAGAGAGTTCAATTTTAATATCCGTCCAAAAGATTAAGCCCTTTGTTTTAAGTAGAAATATGGCAACAGACATTCAATCAAAACTTTATGTGTACTCTGCGATGGTTTGAGGAGACACCAATATAACAGAGCTTAAGGCAACAATCCTTATAATGTAAACCCAAATTGTTTGAATAATGTAAAGCAGATACTCGTACCGGCAATTTCAAATTGATTTATTGTTTGATTTTATTCCGTAGAGAAATAATGGTAAAATTGATATTATTAACAATATTTTAAGCGCGTATTTACAAATTTCGAAGAAAATTTATCAAATCAACAATATTTTGAGATTGCCAAAATGTTTGTAGACAAGGACTTGATTTCACACCCTGGAAAGTTATTAAAATTAACACATGGTCAGGTTTCTGACACGCTAACTACATTTCACGAGTGAGATATTGCACTTTTTTAGTTAAAAGCTCATCTCATTAACATTTTGAATAAAGCCGCAAGTTGAGTATTTTTAAAAATAATTTATTTTATTTATGTAACGTGAAATTTTTTATTTTTTTTAAAAGGTTTTTCGATGCAATTTATAAAGACATCTCATTTTTCTAAAAAAATGGGGGTCGTGATTTCGAAATGGATGAAAAAAACTGCTCTTGATTAACATGTATTTATTTAACAATGCTTTGAGTATGTCCAAATATTTTTAGAGCTACTGGATTTTGTCCCCAGTGAGTTACTTAGATCTTAATTTGTTGCGACAGAGAGAAAACATTTTTGAAAAGGGAATATAAAAGTCAAGGCATTTATATGGCTTATGACCGTTCATTGGCTGGTTTAAGTGGCCACTTTACAAATTGTGTAAAATTTACCATTCTGCCTATGTTTAAACATCCACCTTTCCTTAACACTTCCATCTGTTGACTTTTGTGAAGTAAAAGAACTGGCTCAGCCGGATGAACCTCACACACATGAAAAAGGTAATTTTATAAACCAGCTTATGACATGTCATAAGCATTGTAAATGCCTAGACTTTCAAATTCCCGTCTTAAAAATGTTTTCTCTCAGTTGCAACAAATTTAGATGTATTTATTTGACCAATTTTTTTTTACTTTATACAAATACATTTTTTTCTAAATTTTGAGTATAAATCAAAATAATATAGACACATCAAAATACTTTTTTAGTTGCATTAACCTCTTTGAAATAATTACTAGAAAATATTTATTTCCTCTTCACAGGATTTTTTTTGTTTTGTTTTCATACTATTTTTTAAAACTTTTAATTTTGAGTTTTTTTGTTTGTTTATCAATTCTAACACGGGGCTTAACTGTGTGAGACCACGTCGATAAATCATATATCAATAAATGAAAATGAAAAAATGAGTTCAAATATTCCAATAAATATGAAAAGAGGCTTGAATAAATCACTTTTATCGCACTTGATATTTAGTTTAATATGATTAAATTCTGTTTTTATGGCCGAAGTCACGTGTCTCATTGCTCCCTCGCAAATTTTCCCTAGCCAAACGTCAATGCAAACAAAAAAATGGTGTGGACTTACCGCGTTTTAACATATGACTATCTAGGATCAACGTCAGAGTAAACAGTTTTTGAATTAAAGTTTCGTTGGGGAATTATAAATATGAATCTCTCATTTTTATTGACCAATCCCGCAGCTGCGATCGCGGCAAATAATTCAATCACAGACAAGCGATAAATTCGAGGATAAATGTGTATATTTACACTTGATGGTGCATTGGAGTTTTGAAACGTGAAACGAAAATGTAATTTATATTTTTTATTTCAATTGCTAAAATAATTGGTTACCCTTATAGGACAAACGGAATTTTATTAAGTTCATCCGAAAAGTATTGTTTATTGAGAAAATAATTGGGTCATTAGTATTTTCTTTTCGTTTACCCAAAATATTCTTAGATTATGGAATAAAATATGAAGGTTCGAAAATAAATTAAAACAACTTTGTTTTTAACCACTCGTTTTGCTATTTTTTTCTATACTAAATCTAAACCAAAAATAATGAATTTAATCCTATTTTATTTTTTCATCGTTTACTAAATATTACATATGGAGATAATAAATCAGGTCATTTTTGCTTAGTAAGGATGGGAAACGTAATGTGAGATGAACACAATCTTTAAAACTAGACAAGAGTAGACTAATAAAAAAATAGTTTATTTTTTATTTTCCTATTATTTGTTTATGTTCTCATTTTCTTTTATTCAGGAAACATACAGTATGGTTACAGAGTTTTATATTTTACACAGTTAGACTTAACTCTAGTGGACCAGTGAAGTTTCCGTATTTTATAATAATTATATGTAAGGTTATCAATGAAATTACATAAAAGAGAAGGAAAAAAAACATAAATGAAAGTTGTTAAAAAATTAAAATTAAAGTAAAAAAGTTATTTAAATGTTTGTAGTTAGTATTAACAAATATAAATAATGTAGAATTTTGTTTTGTTAAAGTAATTAACAAATAAGAATTTAAATAAAGAGTGAAAAACATGCTGAGATATAAAAAATAAAAAACATTTTCTAAAGGGAAAAACATAAATATTCACAAACATATTTTATGGGATTCAAAGAAACAATAAGAAAAATCTTTAAATGAAATAATATAAGAGAATAAATTTAAGCCAATTTAAAAAATAATCTTTAAAATTAATGACACATTATAGTAAGAGCAGCAATATATTGATTTTATATAGATATACAATAAAAGTAATTATGAATCGCTTTTTTAATTTCTGAAATTTCCATGATGATTATATTTTGTCAGGTGGTTTGCGAATGCAGAAAAAAAAATATTTAAGCTCCTTGAGTGTCCTTTTACTCTTATATAAAAGCGTCTTATAGTTTTTTCCAATTTACATTTATTGAATCGCAATCATAACATTTTAATAAAATAAATAAAACAACTTTGTTTTTAACCACTAATTTTTTTATTTTTCGCCGACCGGTTTCAAAGCAAACAAGCTTCTTTGTCAAGGTTTACGTAACTTATGAATTGATTCCTTTTTATTTTATTTCTATCATGTTCACTAAATACTACACGTGGACCCAATAAATCAAGTGTTTTTTTAAAATCTTTTTTTTGCTCTTACACGGGTGGTAATCTGATGGTAGTAAACATTAAACCGGCTTTCTACAAAACTAATAATAAGGGAACATTGTTAAAAAATCACAAAGACAAAGTCCATGAATATAATAAATCTGGAATATACCAATTAAATTTTAATTATTGCGTTTCAATCTAGATTGGAAAAACTAAAAGAAACTTTAACATTAGAGTAAAAGAACACTTAAGATGCTTAAATAATAATAATTTTTCTGAATTCGCAAATCATCTGATAGAAAATAATCATAACTTCAATAAAGAAACTGGATTAAAAGTACTTCAAGTTGAAAATAAAATATTAAAATTAGACAACTTAGAAATCTTAGAAATTAAAAAAGCGATTCATAATAAGAAAACAATAATTAATAACCAAATAAACAATATTTCTTTTAGTCCTATCCTGTCTTACTTTGAAAATAACGATCAGATTAGATCAGATTACCACCCGTGTAAGAGAAAAAAAAAAAAAAAAAAGAAAAAAAAAACACTTGATTTATTGGGTCCACGTGTAGTATTTAGTGAACATGATAGAAATAAAATAAAAAGGAATCAATTCATTAGTTACGTAAACCTTGACAAAGAAGCTTGTTTGCCTTGAAACCGGTCGGTGAAAAATAAAAATTAGTGGTTAAAAACAAAGTTGTTTTATTTATTTTATTATAAAATAATGTGTTCAGTAGACTCAAATCAGTGTTTGATTTCTAATATTATAAGTTTAAATATGGAGTTCTACAAAATAAACACCGAATCAATCAATAAGTGAAAAACAAAAACGTTTTTATTGATTTTGTTATAACGAATAACTACAAAGTTAGTGCATCAAAAATAAATTTTATCAATATAAAGGATATGAAATGTTCAGGATATAAAGGATGAAAGACAATTTTTTTATGAGATTTTAACTAATAATGCCATCTGATGGCGGTTCACGTGACAAACATTGATGTTTAATAAACTTTGACATAATGGCTCACTTTCCAAAATAATTTAACAAGAAAATAAAATGAATACTGGGGATAAATAGTAGATGTCTATGCAGGGGGACTTAATTGGTACACCAATCGCAGGATATCTCGATCATTTTTTTTTACTTGAAGGTAAGGTGATCAATTTTACAGTTTAGGTGCCAATCTAAAGACTTTGAAATATTCTAATGTAAAAACACATATTTTAATCAATATTTCATGTCAACTATGTCGGAATCGAACCCGATACCTCTCTCATGAAGGCAAATGCACTGACCACTATACCATAAGCCCGACTTTTAGATTATTTACAGTCTATTTACATTTAGCAGGTTCCTTTATATTTATAAGTTTATTTTAATGTCCAAGATGTTTAAAGACATAAAAAAGTTTTATCGTAAAATTTTCGTTTTAATATTCATATTTGAAATCCTGTTCCTTTCAAATGCAAATAACCTGTTTGTCTGATAATTTTTATTTATATATAATAATTTTTTTTAAACAATTATGTCAAAAATAGTAAAAGTTAACTGTGTTTTTTCGAAAAATAGATAAATAAATGTATTTTGGTCTTATAACGGGGAAACTGATTCAAATTTGGTCGTTTAGGTGATGTATCAGCATTAGGGTGGGCTGATATTTTTTTTCTGATTTTTGAAATAAAAGGGGTCTTAAAAGTAGCCTTTTGGTTTATTCGGAATTCCAAAAATATTCCATTCTACTTTTGGCCCACAACCAGAGCTTGAAGTTTTCAAAAAAGTCGATTTTTTGCGCTAAACCGACTGTCATTTTGTATTTAAGTAAGAAAATCAGCCTTATTAAATTTTATAATGTGCATTAAATTATATTCAATAAGCATCAAAGGGCGTGAGTTGCACTTTATTTTGTAATAAATGGGTAGCATCGTTTTATTGTTCCATTGTTTTTGTCAATATTAGCCAGGCGCTCAACGGAATCAGTTCCGTGGAGTGTAATCTTTTTGCATTTTGGTAGTTTAAAAACGTGTTTGAATTTGTTATATGATAAAGTTTTATCTTTACTAACAAAAAAATAATTTTAACAGTGAAGATAATTAACAAAATGTTCTGACAGTTATGAACTTCAAACCTCGGTTGAAGGCTAAAAGTAATATAGAATTTTTTTTAAATAATGTTTACGTTCAATGTAATCCACAATGCAACTTTTTAGATCCCTTTCACTTTGATGTTTAAAAAAATAAAAAACTTCATACATGATCGGCCCACTCTAATCAGCATGCATAATCTGTAGATGTTATTGAAATTATATTCGGGAATACAATCTATATATGAATGCTGTTACGATGTTGACAATGACGGTATATTTTAGTATTTAGATGTTAATGCGGTGAGAATACTGACGAAGAAACGGACACGTCTCGAAACCAGTATTTTTTCATTTTAAGGTAAATGTTCAAATAACTACATTAAGTTGCATTAATATTGAACTAATTTTAAATTGAAAATAATATTTTAAAAAAGGATGCTAAAACGAGAGCAGAATAAATCGTCGGTTTACTGGTGGTTGCGCCTCATGTTTTAGATTTATTTATTGTGTGTGGACATTCACTAGGTTGCTGTGCTAAATTTATTACTACTTACTTATTATCCTACTGTGGGTACAATATTTTTCTCTCCGCTCTTAAGAACATCTGAGCTGTCACCGAGTGTCCACGTATTTTTTTTTATTTCCCCAGCGCGATAGCAAGTAATTTGTTTTAGCGATCAGTAAGTCATTGTGCCGTGTTATTGCATATAAATAATCAAGAAACCGACAGGTGCCGATCTTAACCACGTGATCTGATCCTGCCTAATACGAGAGAAGTTCGAACATAAAGGTTGGAAGAAGCTCAGTACAAGGTAAGGTTGGAAGAAGCTCAGTACAAGGTAAGTAATTGCATTCATTTGTATTGGGTTTCAGTAGCAAATAATATAAAGATAACGCAAATCCGCCAACTAGCAATATTTGAGCGTCCATCAGCTTCTAACAAGTGGCAAAATCAACTGATAAAACCTATAAATCACAACATTTAAGAAAACAAGTTGCAGTTATACATAATTTTTTTAGCTTTATCAACTGATGAAATTCTTTAAATCCTCCGAGATTTAGTTTCAAAGTTATGTATAAATACCTAGATCTTATCCATTGAAACAATTAAAAAGAAGTAAAATGATTTCATGAGTATGCGTCGTGTCCAAAATATGTTGAAAAAACTTTTGTTGAGTCAAAAATTCAAAGTCATATGCCTCAGTATTCATATTCAAGAATGCATTAATTGAGGAATTCACAAGTATACTGACAAAATTATAAATATTTCAAAATGTGTTAGGTGATCACTCATAAAACCACTCAATAACCGTATTTCTATTTCTTAAAATCAATCACTGCTAAGAAGTTGATCAACTTTAAATATTAATCAATTTTTACTGTTAAAAGTAAAAAATATTAATTTAACTTAGAATAACCTTAAATAAAATGCAAACAGGCAGTCGTTTTTTTAAATGTAACGAGTCATAAAATTCTGGTTTTGTACTCTATTTTTTTATGTATTTCGACATTATACTCGGTAATATTTAAGTTCGTAGAAATGTCTATGTATACTCATTTATACAATATTATCCTTGGGCTTGATGATTCCTGTAATATGCTACTTCATTTCAACATGAAATTTGAAATTTACTGGAGAATAATGCCTTCAGATGCCTATACTAAAAAATAACATTATATTCAAAATAATGACAAGTGCGGAACGTCGCGATTATTTTTTTTTATTTTTGCATCACAAGAGGCCAGGAGGCCTAATTACAGTGGTGAATTACATCACATAACACCCAGGCTTGAGAGAAATCACGTTTTTTTTTATTTTTAATTTTTGTGTTCTCACCGGGAATCGAACCCGGAACCTTCCGTCTGTGAGTCAAGCGTCTTGACCACTACACCACGGAGGCCGCCTTATAAAAGACCCAAGTGTCTAAAAAGACACAAAATACTAAATATTTTTGAAACTAATAAATTACCGCTATTATTTTAGCAAGCGTTTGCACTTTCTTAAAAACGATAACGTTTTTCTGAAATATCGCCGAAAAAGCATTTTTTCTTTCATTTTTATATCAAGCCTGCTAGGAGAGCCTGAAAATAATGTACACACATTTCAGTCGGTAATTTTTGACAGTTACTTAAATTTACGACGCTATCATATCAAACAACCTTGTGTAATATCATCATCTGATGTTAGCAGTTATCAATTTATAATCATCTTCAAATTGACATCATCTGCCCTTTTCGCTGAATGCCTGAAAAATATACGAATAAGTGTTTCCATGCAGCTTTTTGAATCTTTTAATGTGTACATACATTATAACATATTGTACTAAAATAATAATCAATAAAATAGAATAAGAGATACGTGATTAAAGTAATGCTAGAAGGAGATATCGATATGTTGCAGTTGCAGATTTGCCGAAAACCAATCCCGGGCATAAAAACCCAAATAAGATGATTACATAATTTATGATTGTTTAAAAATTCAATGATCCATTTCGCACCATCACAAAATTTTCACTACACGATAAAATAACACAGGTTGAATGGTTTTTATTTCAAAATAATGTTTTTTTTATCATATTTATTTATTTAATGCCAGGCTGATTACATAAAAAAGCATTCATCAATAAACCATTAGACTGACTAATCTCGATTCAATTTTATAACTGGATTTTTACCTGAGAGTAGGTACAGAGTAAATTTTAAGTAAATATAAAATGATAATATGATTTATTTGACAGGATGCGAATGATTTTATTTATTTCATTTTATTTGGGAAACCCAACAGTTCTACATACATATTTTAAGTAAACAAACAGATAAAGTGTGAACCAATAACAGATTTCCACAAAGTATACAAAGTTAGTAAAGAAAATATATTACATATTATATAAATACATATAAGTTTATACATATAAAAATGTTATTTTCATGTACTCGTGTACATTTTTCAATAATCAAAGATTTTTTTTTAAAGAACGGTAACAAATTATAACAAGAATGGAGAGTACCTTAAATAAAGGAATATGGAAGTCTTGGCATTTACAGGGCTTATGACCTGTCATTGGCTGGTTTAAGTGGCCACTTTACACACTGTGTAACATTCACCATTTTGCCCATGTTTGAACATCCATATTTCTTCAATTCTTCCATTTGTTGATTTTAGTGCAGTTAAAGAGCTGAAACCTTTATTGTTGTGAAGAGATTCATCTGACTGAATTATTTCACACATTAAGCAACGCCTGAAAACAATTTTTCAATTTTTAAACTTCTTCTTGGACCAGTTGTCCCTGCCCTGTAAATGCCTAGACTTCCATATTCCCTTATTAAAGGTATTCGCCATCCCTGTTGTAATTTGTGAATCTTAATGACTCCCGAGGGAGTGAAATCCAGTATTTTGTCTACGAACATTTTGACAAACTCAAATATTGTAAAGAACAGTAAGTTATTGTAAATTGGGCGGGATTAAGACAAGGATGCTTGAAGAGAGGATAAGGAGGGGAAGGAAGATGTACATATTATTTATTATTATAATGTCTACTAAGTTACCCTATGCACTTTTAGTGTAAATTTTTAATCTAACTGCTTGTGTAGTATATGTCTTTTAATTTTGTATTGTACACTGAAAATGATATTAAATATCATTTGAATTCGGATATATAAAAGATAAATTTTTCGTTTTTATGTATAAACTTATATTGATTTAACAATATTTTGAGTATGTCCAAATTTTCGTAGACAAGGACTGGATTCAACTCCCTGGGGAACTGTTTATATTAACATATTACAACAGAGATGAAGAACAATTTAGAGACGTAATATAGATGTCTAGGTATCTACAGGGCTCACGATCTATCATTGACTGGTTTAAGTGGCCACTTTACACACTGTGTAACATTCTTCATTCTACTCATATTAATATCTGCATAATCAGATAATTACGGCTCACAAGCCCTGTAGATGCCTAGACTTCTATAAAATGTTCTTCATCTCTATTGTTAAATATTGCTACAATAAACGCATTTTTATTAACAGAATATCCTCTGACTGTATTCCGTACCATAAAAACTCTTTATTGCTCAACTGTTCGCCCTCTTCTAGAATATGCCTCCGTGGTCTGGTCTCCATTCTATGTCAATCGCGTAAATCACATTGAATCAGTCCAACATCGTTTGCTTCGAAAAATAGCGAGGATGCTTGGATTAGAGAGAGGTAATTATTTTTATGCTGATATATATTATGAGTCAATGTTAAATATTTCTTGTCTACAAAAACGTAGAACTAATATTGACTCCATATATATTTTCGGCATACTAAAATGTATAATCGATATTCCATCATTTCTGGGACAAGTAAAATTCAATATTTCGACTAGTAGGTTGAGGTAACAATGAAGTACTGTTCATCGATCAGAATATAACAAACCATGGCCTTAATTCTCCAATGACCCGTCTTTGTCGTATTGTTAACTCAATACACGATGATCTGGACTTATTTGCTTTCAATTAAAACGGTTTAAACGAGCACATAATAAATAGTCCAGATCTTGTCGGATGTCCCCTATGTTTGTCAATGCATCTTTCCTTTTTCAAATGTTTTAAACTATTATTTTATTACAATATTTGAGTTTGTCCAAATGTTTTAAGACAAAAAACTGGATTTCACCCCCTCGGGAGTCATTAAGATTAACAAATTACAACAGGGATGGATAATACCTTAAATAGGGGAATATGGAAGTCTAGGCATTTACGGGGCTTGTGACCTGTCATTGGCCGGTTTAAGTGGCTACCTTACACATTGTGCAACATTCACCATTTTGCCCATGTTTGAACATCCATATTTCTTCAATTCTTCCATCTGTTGATTTTATAGATGGATGTTCAAAGATGGGCAAAATGGTGAATGTTGCACAGTGTGTAAAGTGGCCACTTAAACCAGCAAAGTGCAGGTCATAAGCTCTGTAAATGCCTAGACTTCCATGTTTCCTTATTTAAGGTATTCTCCATACCTGTTGTAATTTGTTAATATCATTTTATTGTTTTATTTAAACCCTATAAATCGTATACATGGACAATGTCCGTTAATAAATAAATAAATAAATATATATCTTATATGTTATTTGTGTAGAGTGGATGGCCATTACAACAGTGTTAACTGAACTTCGATTTGTTATTGCATGAATAACAATGTAATATTCTTTTATTTTTTATGTCGAATATGTAGTATAGTTTAATATGTATAAGTTAACTCCGTTTAATGTAAAATATTTTTTATTTGTAACGAAGATATTTGTAACACTGATAACAATGTGTAAGAGAAAATATTTTTATGAACTTTTTGAGGGTTAATATAATCTAATTTTTTCATGCATTGTGCTGTATTTAGATTATTAATCACCGTATAAATTTAAAGATAAAATATCGTTCATATTCATATTTTTCATAATACGGGGGAATAATTTAATCATATTCAATTTCACAAATTGCTGAAGTCTAGACGGTATTGAAATATCAATTTATTTAAGAGTTATCTCGTGAAAAATGACCGGATCACGGTCACTGGATTTGCATTCGGGTATAAATAGGAGTACGATAAATGTGTATGATAATATAATAAATAAATTCAAAGTAAAATATTAAGCCCAGCAAACATATAAGCCTGAAACAACCAAATTGTATCTATATTTACATTTGTAATTTATAATAAAAATATTGTATTTGTGTGGAGGAAATATAATTCTAGTCCTGTATCGTGTAGGGCATAAGTTTCCTAATATACATAGTTCGCCCACCACACACTTTGAAAATGAAATATTTTTAAAGTTCAAAAGAGTTCCAAAATTTATTAAACTTTAAAAACGCACCATATTATTATCATAATTTTTCTGATTATAAGCTGATATTTTAAAGAATTTTTTTTTAATATATATAAAAAAATATTAAACCCAGACATGCAATGAGCATAAACATAGGGGTACCTCAAAGTAGAACTGTTTTATTTCAAAGGCATTTTCCTGTACTGGGCCTTAAGGTTTTCAGCATGTTGGACCCTGACATAATGGCGTCTATCAGTTTCAATGTTTATTAAAAAATGGTGAGCAAGTAGATAAGGAGTAGACCTTTTTGTATCCGGTAAATTATTTTTATGATTTAAAGTTTTGTTGCTTTTAATTGTCAAATAAATCTTTTTTTTATGGTTATTTTTATTTTTACTTTTTATGTTTCCCAATTTATATTTGTTTCAATTTTCTTATAATTATTAGTCTTCACATTTATTTCTCATTTCTAATTATAAAATGTTATATTTCAAAAGTATATTTGTGCTTCAATTTTTATTATTATCGAAAAATGTTGTTTGACTGTTTGGTATATTTTCTAATTTATATTTATGCTTTAATATTTATTATTATTGGTAGGTTTTCTAATTAAGGTTTTATTTATTTATTATTAATGGTATGTTTTCTAATTCATATTTATGTTAAAATTTTTATAAATGTTTCATTTTCTTATTAATAATAGTATATTTTCAGATTTATATTAATGATTCAATTTTTATTGTTACCTGTAAGTTTTCTATATTATATTTATTTGTAATTTTTCAAGTTTATGATTATTTTTTGAATTTAAATCTTTTTGAGCATTATTTGATGAAATGAAAAAAAACATGTAAAAAGCAGGTCCTTCCTAAACACAGGAATTTCCTAGCTAGTTAGGACCTGAAACAAACAACCTATGTACATTTTAAAACTGTTAAATAAATAAATAAAAAAGAGCAGTTCAAAGACATATTTGATTTTATTCACAAGTATTTTTATGGAAATTTAAACGGAGCATTTTAAAACATGTTGATTGTAAAGAATGAATGCTGTAATTGACTTAGGCCGTATATATTGTAATAAATAATAAAGTATCTAATGTTCATAATAATATAAGAAGGAAAATTGTTTTAAATTTTTTAAATCTTGTTAATTCTTATACGAATTATTTTAATCTTAATCTTTTTTTTTATTGATGTAGGTATACTTTTTATTAGTTATGATTTAATAATTGCGTAGATTTTCCGAGTCACTGTTATTAATGTGTGTCTTTTTTATGATCCCGTGTAAATTGAATTTTTTTCTGACGTTTCGGTTACCATAAGCAGCCATCTTCGGGAAAACTAATTCAGTTTCACGGGCTCACCCAAAAAATACACATATTGGTTATAAAACCGGTTGGGTACTGCATTAGCTGCTCAAACGTACTGGAATTACAAAAATAAAAAAATATTATCTCAATTATCATTAATTAAATTGTATTTTAAATGCAATTTAATTTAACTGATACGCTTGGCGGAACCATACACTAATGATTCCTTCCGAGAATCTCAACTAAGCTTGCAAACAATGCAAGTTATTAGGTTCTTGAATCCTGGATGTCCACGGCTAACAATTCGTCGGCAGTTCACGTTTGAACCATACGCTCCACTTGGATTGAATGAAGTACATATTATTTTTAATATTAAAAAACATGGTAAACAAATAAAATGAAACAGTCAAAAAGGCTATTGAAACTACTTAATGGAAATGTATTGCAATTAAGAAACGAACTTTTTTATATTTTTTTTTTCGAAATTTGTTTACATTTTTAAATATGTATTTACCATCATATTATAAACTTAAAATAATACATTTAAACAACGTTGTCTTGAATATTTACCCTGTTCTAAGGCAGTTAAAAATATATATAGACAAGAAACAGTAATCAATTCATGGACAAATACATAAAGGTATTAGACATAGTGAAAACCATAGTAAAAAACAAAAATAAAAATTGTAGTAAAAAACAAAGTTATTACGAATTTAAAAACCCTGTAAAATGCATAGTTAAAAGATAATACTCGTACATAATAAGAAACAAAATAAAGGTCATTGTAAAAGACATATTTCAAAACCCTGTAAAAAAAACATCATCAAAAATATGTACAAATATTTTGTATTCCGTGTCCAGGTGGATAAATGATAGAGTTCGGTGTGTGAAATAGAGCCAGAATAATCGAGAAACGTTTTCGCCTCGGTGACTTGCCGATAAAATAAAGTCTCCTTGGCGGTACTCACATACAAAGGATAAAATTATCATGCCCAACAAGAAGAGCTGCCTGAGGAAATTCTTTGTAATCTGGTAGCCTTAGCATTTTAATGCTGAATGAAGGTAATCCAGAAGCACATAATATGCACTTTATTGGATTGAGAAAAAAGGGGAAGTAAATTCATCGCTAACTGGGATTAAATTGATTGGACATGATTAATTCGCCGAAATGATTACAAAACTTGTTAAAGACCTTGAAATTCCTTTTGAAAGCCACCATATTTATATGACCGACAAGATCTTTAACAGAACCACGCATAGTAGCAAGAAGCTCCATTTAGTGTTTATTGAGAGGAAAAAAAGTACGACCAGATGATGTGTTTAGAAGATTGATTAGTATTTCCACAGAAGCATGGAGGGGAATCAACAATATAAAAAACAAACCATCTTTCATCAAATTTACCATGACTTGATAAAAACTGGGCATCTAGTGATCGGGGATTACTTAAAAAGATTTTAAATTCTGACGAATTGGGGGAAAAAAAGATATGTTAACGCAGTGACCATTAAAATGTAAAAGTTCTGAAAAGGGAATCGAGTGAAGATACACATTTCCGCTTCGTAGTATAGTGCATCTAGGCAGTGCCTGAAAAACCACGTGGGTGGAAAGGATGATGATATGACTCATTTATTTATCCATTTGAAATTGAACTCGATTACAGATTCATGAACTTATTAAGTATTTTTTAAGCTGCGCCCGTGTTAAAGCACATTAATAAAATAAAAAAAGTAAAATAAGTTACACAGTTAAATACATACAAATGAATTTTCTAATTTATTATCAAAATATGAATTAAATAACATTTATACCTAAGTTAATTAAAAAAAATAGTTTCCTCTCTTAGGTTACGGCCACAGGTTTATTGTATGTGATATTTAATCCGTTATACACTGTATTTTTTATGTATTCTTTCTTTGAAACAAATCGTTTTTTTTTAATTTATGAAAAAATCCGAAGCTTTATTAGCTATTAAACCTGTAAAGCCTTTATTTGTGTATATTTTCTATTTATTTATTTATGCTTTATTAAGTTACATTATAACATTTTCAGAATTCAAATAAGATATAAGTAACATCAGATTTTATACTAAAATATATCCAGATCATATTTTAACAAATAAATATTTAATATTTCAAGGCCTTATTTTCTTTTCAATTCATCGTTCATGTCACAAAAAAAATCAATTTAATTCAAAATGCCTTGACAATCAGATAGTAAAATTGAACAATGCATCTCTTTTCAATTGTCTAATTGATACACTCTAATTTTGCATGCCTCAATTCGCTCCTGGGTTGTCGTGATTCTCCCTACATCAAACTGTTTCAGAGCAAAACCTTGGTCAGCTCCAACCGCTGAAGCCTCCTCCCCAGCACCCCTTTAGACCGGGAACAATAGCCTCCCCCTGGTCAAACCACATCAGAGAGCTATGGACAAAGTGAAATGAGTTAAGTTTGAAATTGTATCGTTAGAGCCTTCTACTATTTCAAACGACGATTGTAAAGTTTGCGATAAAAGCCTCGCCACGTACGTATGAAGGCTACCTTGTTTTTAATGCTTCTTTCCAAATTGTATGTATTTGCGTGGTGGCTAAAGGTTGTATTACGTGATGACACTGGGCTAATTTGCTGAGTGGTCGGGTGATGTGTAACAACACAGAACATTGAAGCCTAATAAGAGGGGTCTTTGTAAAATGTCGAATTACGTAAGGCTATTTAATATAAACACTCGCAATATTGTGTGAGCTGGTTCTAATTTTGTAAGTTTAAAATACAGAAACTAACCACCAAGGAGTATTATCACGAATTATAACAATAACAGATACCTGACTTATTTAATATTTTGCACCAGAAATTGAAAATATTTAGGAGAAGGAATTAAAAAAGCCTGGGCAATTTAAACCGCTTATTGGCTAGTGAAAGTGGCCACTTTACGCACTGTGTAACATTCACCATTCCACCTATGTTTGACCATCTTCCAACTGCTGACTTTTGTGAAGTCAAAAATCTGATACTTTATTGATGCCGGTGAGATTCATCTGACTGAAAGATTTCACCTGCCTACATAAAAGACAAGGCTTGAAAAAATCATCAATTTTCGTATTTCTTAAAAATATAGAAGTAAATGGGTGCTTTAAGGATAAAAAAAAATAGGTTAACCAAACTTTTATAAGCAATTATTTGCCTCCCATTTACCAGTTTATCAAATGACCCAGAAGGTTAACGACACTTTTTTATATTTCATTGAGTTTGTATGCTTTTATATATACATTTCTTAATAAAATTGACAGAGGCAACTATTTCCTATTTTTGCCAAAAAACGAGAAACATTCATATGCACAAAAAACTGAACAAAAAAAACATAAAACTTTAAAGAGCAAAAGAACTATTAGTAGCAAAGACAAATAAAGACAATAAAATGATGGTTTACAGTATAATTTATCATATAAATAATAGAGGAGTTTTTTTTATATTTTTTTTTTATTGGAATAACCCGCTAAGCCTCTGTTTTGAGGCTTGTCAGCAGGTGGGATAGAGGGGATATGGAAGAAGGTAATGAAAAATACACCATACAGTGATACTTTAATCCACAAATTTGGAGTATCCTATATATTTGGAAAAATAATAGCAAAACAATTTATATTGCACCTAAAGGCCATAAACTTGAAAAACTAGAAATTCTCGAAATTAAAATATTAAAAAATAAACCCGACGTAGAATTACTAAATTAACAGATAACATGTGTGCATTCTTCATTAGTATACCAATTGTAATATATTTTTACTAATGACTTTTTACCCTTTGTTTTTCTGAAATCATAATTGACAAAAACTACATTCACGAAGGATGGGACACTAAAAATAAAATACTTAAACTCATTAAAAAAAAATTAAATGAACTCATTAGTTAACCCAAAAATTAAATTAAAAATAATCCTCAAGATAAAAATAACTTTATTTAAGTTCCTTTCATATAATTTTGAATTCTCTATCTTTACCTCTGTTTCGTATAAATACATTTAACTCTTTAATAAAGATACCAGTCTCGAAGATGTCGCATACACTATGAAACCAGTCACTAGATATTCTAAATTGGTGGATTAAAGTATCACTCGTCTTTAATTTATATAATAAATTACATTGAACTTCCACCAAGAATTTTCACTAACAAACTTAAATGGTTTACAGTATAGTTAAAAACTCTATCTACATATAAAGACTTCGAGATAATTATTATACCATTAGATTTTTATAACTATACAATTAGATGCTTTATCGTAATGAGCTTTAACACATGAAATGTAATGTAAAAGTAGAGCACAAAGAAACCTAATGTGAAAGAAAATTTCTTAGGGTGGGTTGGTTAACCCGAATGCCGTATATCAATAAATTGTTAATATCTACACGTTAAAATATTAAAATAATAATTAAAAATAGCAACTGTTTCAATCAAATTTAGTCAGAAAGAGAATTCAATGGAAGCCAATAATTTTGCTTTGAAGCTTTTTAAAAATAAATACGTTTTGAAGCATTCGCAGAATAATTACCGTTGTGCTGCATATTGACCAGCCAATGGACTGTATTTATTTCGTTTTTTGTTTTAATTTCTCAATAAAAAACACCGTATCAAACCTTTGTCCCATATTTACACGATTAAATGCATTGTATTTATTTCGGACAAGCAAATTGAATGAATTGATTTGCATATAAATAAACTTTATGCAATTAAAAACGAGATCTCGTTATTTCGATCGAATTATTTTTGTTTGCAAATTTAATAGCAACTCATATTCCAGTTTAAACCATTCGATTGCCAAATGAATTTGTCCACATTTGTTAAAAAAATCTTGTAACTTTATTTACCGGAATAAAAATATTAAGTTTTTTTTAATATTTTATTAATGTTTTACAAACCGAGATGAAGAACATTTTATTAAGCGAAATATATAGGTCTAGGTATTTAGAGGGCTTATAAGCTGTCATCGGCTGGTAATAAGGATCATTATTTATTTTTCTTATATTTATTTATTCATACAAATATAATTTTCACGTTTCTTTAACAGTATGAGGGAAAGAGCCCCGTGTTGCCTTGGAATACAACATAATAAAAAATAGAAGCGTGCGTGTTATTCAACAAAAGCAAAAATAAAAATTGGACATTATTACATAAACATATATTTTAATGAACATCTGTACAACACGCTTTATTTTTTATAAATGTATCCAATATCTCGCAGCAGGCTCCTGCAATGGTCGCTTTCCTTTGACAAAATCCAAACTTGAACACTTCTGAAAATGGCTTATACCTACATGCGCAATATGAATAATGACAAATTGTTACTTCTTCTTTTAGTACCTTGCCCAGTCCTCCCGACGATGGCGATCACTGCAGCGAAAGCATATGTATCTGTCCTGCGCTAATTTTACATTTTGCAGCCAGGACGGCTGTTTATTGATATACTCGCCGTAGTTATTCCTGGGAAAAGATGACCAGAGTGGTTTCCCGTTCCTTTCTCTGTTAGATTTTCTGTGAGGGTTTCCTTCCCTTAGCTGGTCGGTTTTGGTTTTGAGGCGCCAAAAACTTGTTTTTCATCCTCTCGTTATCTGTTGCGATTACACCGCTATGAGTGTGATCCCATTTGTTAATAAAAGGCGGTTCTAACGGGCTTGTTTCCTTTAGATCTGGAGGTTCAGCGACGATCTGCAAATTTCCACCTAAAAAGAAGGCGTTCCTCTGTTATTGGTGGCGTCCGTCTACTCCCAACTGAACGAATGTCTCAATCAAATATTAAAAAAATGACTTTAAATGCTCTTCTTAATGCTTGGCAATCGCGATGGGAATCTTCCTCTTCAGGGAGGGTTACCTTTCTTTTTTTTCCTTCGATCCGTCAGCGCCTAGAATCGTCTTGGGTTATCCCCGATCACTGGACTACGCAGTTTTTATCAGGTCATGGTAAATTTAATCAAAAATTATTTGTTTTTAATATTGTTGACTCTCCTTCGTGCTGCTGCGGATATCCTAACCAATCTTCTGAACACATCCTGTGGTCTTGTCCCTTTCCCTTTCTCTATGATTACCGAATGGAGCTTCTCGCTACTATCCGTGGCCCTGTTATAGGTCCTGTCGGATATACAGATCTGGTGGCTTCTAAAAAGAATTTCAAGGCTTTTAAAAAGTTTTGTAATCATTTCGGCGAATTGATCATGTCCAATCAATTTAATCCCAGTCAGTGAAGAATTCACTTCCCTCTCTTCTCAATCCAATGAAGTACATATTATGTACTTCTGGATTACTTTCTTTCAGCACCAAGATGCTAAGGCTACCAGATTTCAGAGAGCTCCTTCGGGCAGCTTTTCTCGTTTGACAACGAGCAAATTTTCCGTGTATGTGGGCACCGCCAAGGAGACTTATGTCCTCAGATGCGGTGTGCGGTATGTGGTGGGTAAGCTGTTAATAAAAGGCGGCCTCCGTGGTGTAGTGGTCAAGACGCTTGACTCACGCACGGAAGGTTCCGGGTTCGATTCCCGGCGAGAACACAAAAATGAAAAATGTGATTTTTCTCAAGCCTGGGTGCTCTGTGATGTAATTCACCACTGTAATTAGGCCTCCTGGCCTGTTGTGGTGCAAAAAAAAAATGTAAATGTAAAAAAAAAAAAAATGTAAAACAACAAAAATGTTACTGATGTAGATTATGCAAATTTTAAGGACTCTGTTAAAGAATTCAAGTTTTTGGAATATTTAAAATTCGATAAGAAGAAATACAGTTAATCGTCATCATCAAACCCTTATCCGCACCTGGTAGTACATAGGGCGCTGCATTGCTTACGTAAATCGGGTTGTGGTCCCGTGGCTAGTGTCTCGGACTCACAGACCAAAGGTCCGTGGTTCGAATCCCACTCTACCCCAACTTGATTCCATTTTCTAATAGTGAGTTATTTACAACTCGTTGAAAATGGCCCTCAAAATTAAATATTTGGGTAAATCATAAGAACGCAAATATTTCTTTTTCCAAAAAAAAAAAAAATAATAAATGCAGTATATTTTGATCATTTGTTACAGTAAGGCAAGGTTATCAGTTTTACGCTTCATGTACCAGTCGAGGAAAAATGATTCATGGCAATTAAAAAAACCTTCGAAATAAATATGGTTATCAGTTTTACGCTTCATGTACCAGTCGAGGAAAAATGATTCACAGCAATTAAAAAAACCTTCGAAATAAATATGTAACTTTCACCTTAGTGGGAAGTGAACTCAATACCTTAAGAACGGTAGGCAAACACGTCAACCACTACATATTATGGCAAATTTATCTCTACTTGATTTTCTAAGTCAGGGTTTCTAGCCTTCATTCAAACAATCGTCCTAAAAAAAAAACTAACATATTAGTGTTAGAATGTTATAAGGTTTGTTATTTTTAACTGACTGGTTGATTTTTTATTTATTTATTATTTAATATTATAGAAAAATTCACCGTCATCGTTCCATTTCTCCACCCAATGGTGCGTAAGATACTGCATTGGTACAATTACCCCAGCGTTTGTTACGTGAATGTAAGATAATCAATCTCTTGCTTCAGACTTCGAAACCTTATTTTGTAAAAATACCTATTTAAATAAATATTTTATGTCGACTATGTGGGGAATCGAACCCAAGACTTCTCTGAAATCATCACCTTGCGAGGCGAACAGCGTAATAAAAATGTTCTTTCTTAATAACATACATAATTATATTTGCACACTTTTTTTAAGGAAGAAGAACGCAGATAAAAAAGATTTCAGCTCATGGTTTAACTCTTCGTTCTGATTCTCTAAGCGTCCTTTTAATTCTTATTCACAATTACTCCATCTTCTCTAACTCATATAGTGTCCATGCGGCTTGACTGAGATCATCTCCCATCCGCTATCAAAAATGTTTCTACAGCATTTCTGTTTAAACCACGTCTAAAGAAACATCAGACGTTATTTAAACAACAACCCCCTCTTGATTTCTTTTTCTCATTGAATACTTGTAATGATTTAAATAAAGTTATAAACAAATATTACTTTTCTGTTTTTGTGTTTATTGAGTCACATTTTTTATTTCATCTTACGTCTTGAAACTTAAATTATACAAACAGTTCTTTCATTTTATTGGTTGGTTGGGAAAAATTTCCATTTGGCAATAAATCCGCCAATATACATTATGTAAAAGTGGTTAAATCATTTAAAAAAATCTTCCTTATTTCAACTTTGGTAGTGGGGGGTTCATAGTTTATGATCCAGGACACACACGTGCTAAATATTTTCACCGGAAATATAGAATCATGACTCCATGAAGAAAGTCAGCGTTTTACATTGAATTCAATTCATTACATTCTGCAAAGCACGAGATCAACGTCCTGCAGTAAATCAACATTTTCCATACCAAGAAGATATGGAAAACTAAGAAACGTGGCCTATATAGAGACCACAGGGCGCAGTCATCGCCCAGTTCAGTAAGTTCAGTCAGCCAGTCACTCAGTTCCAGTTTGTAGTTCAAGTGCAGTCTCTTCAAACCATTATCGCCGCTACGCTGGCACTACTCAATCAAGTGCTGTATCTTATTCGCCATGTGATGGGAAAGAACTGGGAAAAGAACTTCACTAACCCTCAATAACCATAATCCAACATGATATTTCTATGGGCATAGAATTTCAATAGGAACAATCATGTGAATAAACTTTATAATTATTTTTTTTTATTTGCCCATCTCGGAGTATGCAATTATTTTCACACATGATCCAAAAAACATAAGTCAAATAACGTCATTAAGGATAATATTGTCGATGTATTTTATTACACAAGATATCTATTAGTTATCGGCAACAAAAAAAAATTCTTGACCAAGAACCTTTTATGACTTATGCTTTAAACGACGTTACATTGAAGAGTTATATTATAGCCTTACTATGTAATCTTAATTAATATCAATAATTCTATTCCTAAAAGTATGAAGAAAAAGAAGGACATTCTTTCAATGTAAAATTTGATTCTCACAATGTTTGAGACACAAAAGTCTCCTGAAAAGTAAGGCCTTTTTGACTAATGTGTGATTGTTCCTTCCCACACATAGATTTATCGCTACAGACAGGGAAAATATTTTTGTGAAAAGAATGAAGAAGTCCAAATAACGTGTGAGTCGTGTTATTTAAATCTAATAACAACTAAATTTATTTCAACAGAGAGAAAAAACATTTTTGAGAAGGGGAATATGGAAGTCTAGCCATTTACAGGGCTTCTGACCTGTCATTGGCTGGTTTCGCATTCACCATTCTGCCCATGTTTGAACATCCACATTTCCTCAACTCTTCCATCTGTTGACTTTTGTGAAGTAAAAAAACTGAAACTTTTATCACGTGGGTGAGATTCATCCGGCTAAACCAAATCACCTACTAGACAACGCTTGAAAACAATTTTCCAATTTTTGTACTTCTTCTCTTACCAGGTAGTTAATTCAACAATGTTTGAGTATGTCTAAATGCTTGCAGACTGGTTGGATTTCCTCCTTATCTTTTCATCTCCGTTGAAATAAATTTAAATATGAAAATCTCCCTAGGGAGAAAATCCAGCCAGTCTGCAAGCATTTGGACATACTCAAACATTGTTGAACTAATAACAACGTCTGAATTCGCAGAAAACGATCACGAAATTTCGATCAAATTGATTTTATTAAAGTACAATACTCAAGTGTTGCACTAACGCAACAATTCTAAAATCTGAACCTGTAAGCTTTCAAATTAATGTAACGCATTGATTCGTTGCAACCGTCTTTGTAGTTTCGGTTTGCGTGTAGGTACGTATTTATGGAGTTCTACCGACAAAAGCTCGCTTATTAACAATATTGGTCCTAATGTATTGGATTGTACGTCCATAGCCGGGGGCAATATTGCGTCGGACAGTAAAAGCTCTATTCGGCTATTTGTATTATGACGTTTCGTAGCAATGCTCGGCAAATGGCGTCTGTCAATAAAAGTATTGGTCGATGTATTGAAAAGCTTATTATAGACGTAAACGTACTTTCCTACATTCATCGTGTTTGTACGGTTACAAAACCGTATAAAGCTCAAGTTATAAAACATAAGCTTGTACATAAATGAAAAATCCCAGTCACTTAAAAATTAAAAGGAAAACTAACAACAACGGAGAGTGTAGTATTTCTTTGCATACATGCCTCGTTTCCTCGGAATTGAAATATCTTCTCTTGCACGCAAAATTATTGTTAATGATCAATTTAATATGATCATACCATGTCTTTTTATTTTTCTGCATTCATCAACATTCACATCGTTTGGCCGTTTTTATTTTAAAACACACATTTTCAAAAATACAGAATCACCCATGCTTTCTCTTCTTTTTTTAATAAAAAAATCGACTAGGGGGAAAGTAAGTGTTTCTTTATTTTTATTACTGTATTTTTGGAAAAACTAATGTGATTTTTGTATTATTTTGTATTATTTAGAGACAGCTATGATTATATGAGGTAAGATTTTTTCAACAAAAATTTGAATAGTTTTCAGACTATTATTTATATTCGTATTTATTTTTATATATTTATAATTAAATTATGCGCTCATATTTATTTTAACTTCGATGTTATTCTTTACGTTCAGTTGTTTTTATATATAAAATCTTTTTTAAAAACGCTAATAATTCAAGGATTAAATATAAACTAGAATGTTAGTGATTACGACATACGTACGTCAATTTAAACGTGGTTTTTAAAACATTTTTTTTTTGTATTTTTAGCATTTCTGTTGGGATGAAATATTTATTTATAAACATGTTTTTACACATGTTTTTACAAGACAGATTACTTACCTCCATGTTACAAAAATGATAAAGACACGCTGCGACTGGTGTACTAATGCAGTGCCTTATGCACCATTTGGTGTAGGGAAGGAATTAAGATGATGATGTGCCTCAAACAGCATACGGTTCTTCAACAAGGTATTTCATAAAATTCAGGCTTTGCCAACAAAAAAAATTCAAGATTTTGTTAAGCACATGCTGTTTGGAAAGAGTTACAATAGAGTCGAAGAATGTTTGCAGGATAAAACAACTTGGCATTAGATTCATGTTTGTTGATTTTAGTTTGTTAATTTAAATTGTGTTGTTGGTTTAAAGTCATTCGTTTATTAGGTTTAATTTAGTAAATGTTAAATTGTACTATGAAGTTATAATTTATCCACGTTTATAAGTGATTTAATGAATCCTATGTTAAGAACAAATTAAACTTAAGTAAACTAAAATACAATTTTTTCTTTTTCTTGTTTTTTCACATCCGCTCTTAAGTGGAGCGTGTGGACATTATCAGTTGCCCACAGAAGACTATATCGACAGCCAGTGCTTTCGCCTCCTCCCATGTCAATCCAGCGCTCCTTAGTTCCACTTAATGAGGTCGAAAGATCTTCATCGACGGCCTTCCAGAACGGCAAAAGCCGGTTGGTTTAAAAAAGAAGCAACTTGGGTTTAGGTTCTCCTGAGGCATGCACAGCACGTGCCCAAGCCAGATCCACCACCGCATCCTTAAGACGCTCGCTATAGGAGGCTGCTGCGTCCCTTCTCGGACTTCAATGTTAGTTATAAAATCGAACTCCCTTATACGTAATACTCTCCTTAAGCACTTACTCTCAAAACTCAGAAGTTTGGTGTAAAAATACAAATTTCATTCTAAATATTTTTGTAGCTAATAAATCAATTTCGACATTAAAAAAAATAACAATTTCTTTAGAGTTAATAAGATTCAATTCCAACGTTTTTTTGTTACGGATTTTTTTTTTAATTTTCATACTGGCAACTGATTATTTAAGCTTTTATATTCATATTGATCCAAAAAATGTATTATTTATAAAATCTTATTATGGCATTATTTTTCGTTTTCATTATAACCTAGTTAAATACTAGTTACTTTATGTTTATGTTAAATTATTCTTAATTTTAATTTGTTATATTTATAGTTTGAAGATAAAGTTTTCTCACTTCAATTCGTTATCTTTTATTTGTCATCTTATATTTGTATGTTTCTTTTTTACTTTTTTGCAGTTTTAAAAAAAATTAAATATCAATTTGTTTAGTTTAAATTATTTAGTTGAATTAAATAGTTATGTTTCATATTTTATATTACATAATGAATTAAACGTAGTTATACAGAAAGCTGCCAGCCATAGAAAAATAAAACTGAGATAATAGCCATTTTGTGAAAAGAATGAATTAAAAATTTACACAATAGTTGGAATGTTTTTGACTTTAACAAACGATAAGCAATAAATACATTAGTTGTTTTTAATATAACAAACAAGAATTTTATTATGTATTTGACCAGTTTAAAAGATTTTTAAATTGGTCAAATACATAATAAGATTTTTTGCCTTTTTTGTGATCGACATCTTTTTACGAATGTGATTAATACAGTTTTTTGTATGAAAGCGGTCTGGCTGTATTTATCAAAACAAAGAATCGACCTTACTGCACCCAATAACATCAATATCTCATTTTTCCGAAATTGTGGACTAGCTTTCTGCAAAACTACGTTCAATTGTTCACTACTGTGATTATTTCTGTAAAACTTTTTATTGTAAAAGGTTCTTTAAACCATAGATATATAAATGAATAAATAAATTGTGAAATAAATTTCGTCTGTATATTTTATTTGGTTACTGTTTCCGAATCCCACGGATCTAATTGCAACGCTCCCGGTCAGACCCTGTAAGAAGGAACGTTCCCTAAGGAGACGCGATGAGCAGTAAGGTTGTTGAGTTATCAGGTATTTCCAGGCTACATTGAATTCACTGCACTCTAGCGACTGGCGATAACGAAACTTGCATTTCAGCAAACGGTCTTCTTCATCTTACACTAATACAAGAACTGAGTTTGTACGCTTTTGTTTTGTGTTTTATGTTGCGAATCGCGTACTCACAATGTTTGTTTGGATTCGTATTTTTAGTAACAATCGAATATCGAAATTCAGCAAGTACACTCATTTATTAACAACACAACTCGTACTCAAATACATACTTCATATTTATTTTATGTATATTATTTCGTATCGTTTTTCGTCTAATCTACTATTATAAATTTAAAAATTTTTAAGTATGTTCAAATGCTTGCAGACTGGTTGGATTTCCCTCCCTAGGGAGTTAGTTATATATAAATTTATTGCTTTTGCAATCTCTTTTGAGAGGGAAAACATTATTGAGAAGGGAATATGGAAGTTTAGACATTTACAGGGCTTACGACCGGTAGTTGGCTGGTTTATTTGCCTTGTAGGTGATTTGGTTCAGCCGGATAAATCTCGCCCGCATGATAAAGGTTTCAGCTCCTTTACTTCACAAAAGCCAACAGATGGAAGAGTCGAGGAAAGGTGGATGTTTGAACATGGGCAGAATGGTGAATGTTACACAGTGTGCAAAGTGGCCACTTAAACAAGCCAATGACAGGTCATAAGTCCTGTAAATGCCTAGACTTCCATATTCCCTTCTCAATAATATTTAGCTCTCTTTTGCAATAAATTTACCTTTATAAGTATTTAAAGATAAACTTTCATCGTTTTTTTACTTGTTTGACTTATTTATTTTTATAAACACTTTTTTTTAATTTACATAATTTTTGCCTATCATGATTGAGGTCTTAGGCTCAATTCCTAGTAAATGGCGTGAAATATTGGATTTAACAGTCCAATAAACTATTGTGTTATAATATATAATATCCCCTCATACCAGCACTTTTGCTAATTGGGAACAGTTCGTACAAATAAAATATGTAATGTAATGTAATATGTACAGTTTAAAAATCTTGTATTTTGTCATAAATAAATAAATCTTAATCTTATCTTATCTTTTTTTTTTCAGAACTTATTTCTAATGCATAAATCTGATTACCTTCACTTTTCACTTTACGAAATATAACTCAAACTCAGAAAAACAACATTGAAATTATTAGTTTGTCCTCGTGAATCAAACCTAAAACCTTGTTATTAGTGTCTTAGCCATTACTTTCCGGCACATTAAATGTATTACAATATAGATGAACAACATTTTAGAGAAAGGTAAATGGTAGTCTAGGGATTAACAAAGCTTGCGACCTGTCTTTAGCTGGTTTTCCACAATTGGTCAAAAATATATATGTAGAGCAGTAGTAATCTTTATGAGAAATAATTATTGTTTTCTATCTAATTTATTCCTTAATTTACCGGAAAAGATTTTTTTTATTGTTTTTCAAAATATGGTCAAAGTTTGCATTCAAAATTAATTTGGATTCTAATAGTATGCCTAAATACTTCATTTCATCCGCTTTCTCAATAATTCCACCATCATGCGCGGTCCGTCTCCTATAGATCAGGATAGACCAAACGCTTTCCTAAAAAAATGACTAATTAACATTCAGTGCCTATTTTTTTAAAAATAAAATAAAATCAATAAGTTATACTAAAAAAAAAAATAACTAATCTTTTTGGTAACTACAAGTTTTTTTTTCTAAAGTTTGTTGTTAATCGTAGCGTTGTGCGATGGGTTCGATGTTTATTAATTAATAACTTTTTTCCTGCGCAGTAATGCGTGAACTGAAGTAAAAATCACTGCGCTCTGTCATATTATGTAAGAAAGGACGGCGATCTGTTGATTTATATAAGGCGGTCGTTCTGTACTAAATTCACAAGTCGGCGCGTGCGCAAGTTAAGATCTTTAGAAGCTCAGTCGAAGCAGTTCCAAAAAACAAGCTCTTGTTTATTTTTCATATATTGTGACTATTTAATAACAAATTTAGCACTTTAATCTGTTAAAACGGTAGTACTATTAAATAAGCATAACTCTCTTATGCTGAAATCGTGGCATAAAACTCTTTTTTAGTTAAAATACATATTTAACATTTATTCCCCAACCAAAAACCTCATCGCACACCCCCAATACATGTACATACATTAATTTTCTTGTTTTTTTTTCTTCCTTTTTCCATTTATTTAGTTTTTTCAACGTGAAGTTTTAGTTTATTAATTTCAAAACAATTTTAATATTTTTTTATTTTTTTAGAAAAAAAAGAATTATTACAGTTTTCATTATTTACATAAATACTTAAATTTTCAGACCATTTCCAAAAAGTCGTAAATAATTTGTGCTTGAAAAATGAAAATCCATTTGTGGTAGAGTGGGATTTGAACCTGGGACCTTTGGTCCGTGAGTCCACAATACTGTCACGGGACCGCAGCTCAGTTCGGTATGCTTTTTATGTCCCGTTAATAGAACACTGATCCTGGTACATCAACCCTCAAAAGATAACGCTTTAGATGACAGCTGAAAGATTATAAAATATTACAAAATAAGGCTATAGGCACCGAACCTAAGATGTTTTTCACTAATGACAAAAGTGAAAAAAACGCATCACTAAGCATTATTATACGTTTATCCATAAAACTTTCATTTTTGGCACCAAAAGCAGCTTATCGTAATAAAATATTATCTAAAGATAAAGTGATAGGTCTAACGCTTCGAGTATCAGATAAGGGGCTATATTATATTTCGCTGTGTTTACATATTCGCCAAGTAGATCAAAATTTAAACCTCTTATTTACATTTTACTCTTTATTGAGGGAAAATTTGTTTAATAAAAACAGCAATACACAGCACTCGTCTTAACTTTATTTAAAAATATTTAGAAATTCTTACATAGGTGGTAACCTTAGATATCTTATATTAAAAACCATTAAACAATGTTATGCAGCTATTGAATTAAAAAATACACCAGAAATAATGCTAAGAAGAAACAAATCTAAAAAAACATATGTAAAAACTACGTAATATAAAGGCATTTAAGGTAAAAAGTTTTAGAAATGCAGGAAACATTGTCATTATATTTGACCACTTAAATACCTATGTAAAACTTTTAAGAGTGCACTGACTAAAAAATATCTTTTAAAAAACAATGACATGAGATGAATGAATAATTACCTATACAGTATTGCAATATTAATGATATAATGATTAAATACATTGTTTAAATACATGAATTTTTAAAGTAACTATTTACAATGTGCAAACACGTGAATCAAACACGTAAAAAGTATTTTATAAATAATTACCCTACATCAGTTTACATAAAATGAAAGAAAGAAAAAAACACGTTGAAAACCACAAACTAAAAAAGAAAAAAGATCATGTCGAAAAATGATTTATACAAGATGATTCACTAGGAAGTATTACAGGAAAAAATAAGAACTAATAACTCGTACTTAGAAAGAGGAAGTCTTGCATAGCTGCTAAAAATTAGTTTATGAACACAGATTTCGTACAACCATGAGCAAAAACATCGATAGTAATGCAAAATCAGACGGGTTTTTAATGTTGCTTTGGTTTCTGTAATCTTTAACTTCTCCTTGACTCGGAGAGTCCGTGGTATCTTTAAGCTCTTCTGGACATGGAAGGAGACTGATTGGTATTTGGAAGAGATGTTTTTGATCTTGTTTTTCGTTCATATTAGCGCTCGCATCTACATCGTTCGTTCCATCTTGCTGCGCATCGTCATAGTTCTCGTCGGCCTTTTGATCCTCGTACATTGATTCTGGCAATTCGTAGTGGTCTTCTTGCGCTTTCACTTGGATGTGGTTTTCGTGTTGATGACTGATCTGCTTTTTAACGGAGTGTTTGGTTGGCGTTGGGTCGTTGACGAGTTGGTTGTGAAGCTCAGGTTTCAGGTGGCAGGTGACTTGTTCTAGGGACGATCTGATCTTTTCGCTTTTGGTATCATTTCTCAGCATGTGCATCCAAGACAGGCGGCAATCACAGTCGAAGTTGTTACCTGTGAAAAAAAAACATTTTCAAATTAAAATGTTGATAAAATATGTTTTTTTAATTTATTTATATCTCTGGAAGGGTTTGAATGTTTTTTATATAACTTAAGTATTAATGATTTTTATGTAATTATTAATAAAACTATCAATAAAACTTCTTTGTTTCGTTTAACTTTTTTATTATTTTGACCAACGAGCGCTTTTGCCTAAGTAGGCATGTTCAAGACTGGTAAATTGTCACCAACGTTTACAGCTTTTATACTATTTCTAGCACATTTTGGAGATAAGAAGATCAAATAAATATTTTAAAAGAGAACAAAAAACATAAATATTTACAACTAGTTTGCTAAACAGTTCATTTTTGGGAGTTATTGGACTGAAATTGGGATTAGACATTTATTATTTATAAGGTGAAAAAAGAACACATGACGAAATACAACAAAATGGGGAATACTCATTTTAACAAGTTACATTGGCACAATACTTAAATTTTTTGACAGGGAAGTTTACATATAGATAAATGACAAAATATTTTAAGATACATATCTAGATTATTCATTTGTTCATAGAATGAAGTAATTATATCGAATGAAGTAAAGTAAATCTATAGAGTTTTATTTTTGTATTTGATTTGTATTTGATTTGTTTTTTATTTTCAAAATAAACCACAAACCCATGGCAAAAACATGTAAACACACGTGACATGTGACACATTTTCACCATTTTAAATCTTTGACTTTGGAGATTATAACCTATTTATTTATTATTTACTCAATTATCACTGTCATTAGTGCTCCAAAACACAAAATAAAGCCTTATATTTAACTTGAGCTCTAAACAACATATTTTTAAATATATTTAAGTATGCATCATAATAATACGCCATGAATAGAGTCGCCCATTCTGACGAAATTCATTCTATGATTATAACCACGATATAGTTACGGTTTACAGAAATACAACACGGGCCGTAGCTACTCAGGTCGAGAATGAAGAAGTTTAGCTTTACGGGGAATTAAGTATAATAAATGTTGTCTTACGAGCTGTAAAATTGGCAGAACTGACCGAACTGAAGCGGAAGAGAACTTGAGACGTCACATGCGGAGTAAATTCATAAATACAAAACTTTAAAAAATCATAACGCTGGTAATACGATACATGATAAATTAAAAAATATATTTTTTGCTTAGTTAATTAGTCTATTAACAAATAATAATAAAAAACACTGAACTTCATCATTGCAAGTGGAAACCGAAAGCGCCCGTTACACGTTAAACGTATAAACAAACTTGGCAAACTAAAAATTTGGAAAGCTTTTGTTGTATGCAATACATTTAAAGACCTTCTTTAGGGGTAGGAATGATTACTCTGAGTATGTTTCTATATCAGATAATAAACCTATCATGTTATTTACAATAGTAAGTTCATCCACAAGAAAAACTTTTATGCAATGATTTATTAATTGAGTTGTATGTAATGTTTTAATTAGTGTATGAAAAACGTCGTTAATTTAAGCAAAACAAAATTGTTTATCAAAATGGCTATCATAATTTAGTGAATTGCTCGCCAATTAAAATACTATTATTGTATTGCAACGGTCGACACGTGGCACATTTTGAAAATAGCCATAATGAGATGAATAATTACTACGAAAATTAATCCTAACGCGTGAATGGCATACTGTTTATTTTGAAAATCGCGAAAATAATTTATTATTTTGACTCATTACAAGTTGTTTAATTCATAATACAATTATTGAAAAAATTATCCGTGGAATAAAAAAACGAGTTTCGTATTTTGATTAATCTGACTTCAAAAGGTATTTTAAGGCTGATTTTGTTAATATTTCTTGATAAAACTCCATAGTAAATGATTTTAATAAAATAATAAATCAAATTATCAATGAAACTTCTTGGCTTAGTTTTAGTTTTTTATTATTTTGACCAACGAGCGTTTCCTTGCTTTTTTGCTTCGAGCGCAGTCTTGAAGATACCTATAAAAAAAGCGCAACAGCGCTCGTTGGTCAAAATAATAAAAAAAGTAAATATAAACCAAGAAGTTTCATTGATAATTTTATTTGTAATTTTATCAAACTCATTATTTTTAAGGTTGCAATCTTATAAAAAGGAAGGGAATCATACGGTTTAGTCATTTCAAAACGCTGTTTTTCAAAAATCGTGAAATATACCAAACTACGTGAACAAGCATAAGATATAAAAAAAAAATGTAATATAAAAAGTTTTATATAACTAAAATATGATTACTTTTTGACTGGCAGATTACGCCGTTTAAAATTAACACCAAAATTTGGTAGATTAGTTTTCATATAGAAACTTGGTTTAAATTTTTTTTTTTCTGTCAAATGACTTGAGTAACTTTAAAAAAAGAACTGTGGTGGCTAAATCTATTTTTTTTGTTTTATAAAAGAAATAAAAACTCTTTAACTTTATAAATTATATAATACATTTTGTGGTATTTTTTTTTTCAATTCTAAGTGAAATCATGACATTCAATAATCGTTTTTTTAATATTTTTAATAAAACAGTTCTAAATTTTAGTTTATACCATTTTTTTGGAAGTAAATTTTTGTTTGTAATATGTATAATCATATGAAAATATTTTCGTAATAAGAAAATTATCTTTTGATTTAAGTCCAAGTAAAACTTTTTTTTATTTCTTATATTTGAAGCATTAACTTTGTGGCCAAACATTCCAAAAAATGGTAATTAATTTTTGTTTAAAATCACTTACCGACTTTTCTATGTCAACTGGCTTCGAGACGTATCCGTCTCCTCATTAGGACACTTTTAACACTAATATGCAAATCTCTTTGTAGACATTTACTGTAGTAGTTGCACAAAAATATGAAACAACGTGTAGGCTTTTAATATCATACGTAGTATCGGCACGATGTTTTATATCAAGGTGTATTGTGGGATTTGCATATTAATGTAATTTGAGTCCCGACAAAGAGACGTACGTCTCGAAATTGGTTGACATGGTAAATTCGGAAGGTGGTTAAGTATTTAGAAATATTTATTTACCAACGATTACATATTTTTTTTATTTATAGTGTCTAAACGGATTGAGACTGAATCAGTATAAAACCCAACTTAAAAAAAAATAATTATCTTCAGTGATCATTTTGATATCTAGCTGTTAGATATTATATAAAGAATATCTTAGTATAAAAAAATATCATCTTAATAATACGATAAAAAATATTATAGTTAATAAATATAATATTATAGATGTTAACTGAGATGGATATGTTCTCATCATCACTATGGCTGCATCATCTGCGTGGCATGACCTTATCTCCCTTAGTATATTCACAATTTTTTTCTTTATTAAAAGTTTTTTTAATATATTTATTCGGCTTGTGTAAGAAAAGGTTTTTGGCATAATATATATTGTTGTGCTATATTTAGTTATAAAGGTGCTAAACTTGCTTCGTTTCTTTGTTGTTCTCAATATGTGTCCCGAATTGAGTTGTTGTAACTCCTGAGAATGTAATTCAGCCTATAATACTTGTAAAATACTTTGCGATGTATGATTTATGAATAAAAAAATAATTTAAAAATATATATTCTTCACAAAAAAAATCTATCTTGACAGTTTTTCTTTCATGAGACTTATGAGTACTTTGGAAAAATATTTGAAAATTTAGGAACAACATTACAGAGGCAAATATTTTAGCGTGATAAAAAATACTTAAGAGAAATAATATCTAAATTATTGGCTGAGAAATCGGGTGTTCAAATTCATTTTCTTAACAATTTTCGATGAATCACTGGAATAATAACTACTGGTGTTAGAAAATAACTTTTTATATTAATCAAGTTTTTATTTGTAATTCCACAGACCCAAGTGACTCGGAATAAATTTCGTTACTATCGTGTTTTACGACCGTAAATGTCTGTGTAGCCAGTTTATTATAATATTATTTGTCTGCTTCTACGTGACTGTGTAAATTTAAACAATTATATTTTTAAATGCTAAAACGCCATGCAAAATGTTAACCCAACGTTATTTAATTATTGTAAAAAACATGAAAAATATCATTAATATTTAAAGCATTCACTTTATGGTCAAACATTTTACTATACGTTATTATACTATTAATAGTTTTCTATTAAATAGTTTAATTCAAAACAAAATGGCTTTAAACAATAATGATATATACATTTGTAGCAATTTAGCTGTCAAGACAATTAATTATTGATATAACTGGTTATTTTGAACTTTTAGATAAAGCAAGAAATTTATGATTTTACTTTTCTATGATATTTATTATTATTTAATGTAAATATAAAAAAAATTAAATGCAAACAAAAATATTTTGCCAAATATTATTAAATATTTGTGGATAATCACCGATTTTTTACGTTTATTGGTTTCGAGTCGCACCCGTCTTTTCCGTGTTATATACAAATATTTAATAACATTTAGTAAAATATTTGACCACAAAGTAAATGCTTTAAATATAAAAATATCTCGAACCAAAATTTATGTTTGAAGCACTACTTTTTTGGATATTTATTATCATGAGTATTATATAGAAGTTTTACTAACAATATTGAGTAAGTCCAGAGGTTTGTAGATAAGGCCTGGGTTGTATTATTAAGATATAATATATTTAAATGACACTCCATACAAATTCGACCTAAAAAGTCATCCCTATAGGACAGGGATTGACAAGCAGAGATAGCATACTTGCTATCTCTGCTGGTCAATCCTCACGTCAAGCAAAACAAGTCGTACAATCAAAAACACGGACTGTTTACATCGGCCTACTGTAACTTCTATTAAGTATGTCGCTCCCTTCCGCATACGCGTCACCTTTGTTTGTCATTTCGCTTTACACCTAACTAAGTGAGCAGAACGAAGACAGGAGATAACTCACGAATTGTAACGTATTAATAAGACGTTTTTTAACATAAAAATAGCTATTTTAAACAGGTATTTACTAAGGTAAGAACATTACTTGCCGGTGAAAGGTTATACCATTGCTTTTCCAGATCAATTTGTGCAGTGTCATAGCTTATATATAGACATTTTAGTAATTTAGAGGAGAAAAGTATCTGGCAAACGCTAGCAACAGACTAAATTCCGCTCTATCAAACATATACTAATTGGCCCAAGGTGAATGAACATATTTCGAACCCTTATGTTTACTCTAATTTTATACCTCAATGGGTGTACCTCGTATGATTGATGAGTTAATGTGATAAATGATTGATAATAATTTTGAAATGGGAATATGAATGTCTAGGCATTTACAGCTAACTTCAGTCATGTAAACATCAACATAATCTAGAAAAGGCAATTAATTAATGTACAAGTTACATATAATGGCAGACGCCATAATGCGTTTTATAGTTGTGCAACCGGTGATAAAGCAACGCCATCTAGTGGTCGTGGCTGTAACTATAACTAAAATTAACATGGCCGACAACGCCCCGCTTACAATGATCATAAATTATTTACATTACCCCATACACCCCGTGACGTTTTATTATATTCCAACTCTTTATTCCGAGCCTCGGTCGTAAATCTGAAATTACCCGGGCGTACCCGCACACCAGATAATAAACACGATACTTATTGAGAACTTTAAATTAATATGATTTTTTTTAACAAATAAACGAAGCAATAGACACGTTCTGAGTCAAAGCGTTGATTCATCATTAATAGTATTACTAGCTTTACCCACGGCTTCGCTTACGTGGTATTATGGAGAAATCAGTTAGGAAAATAATTTGTTTGGTCGTTTAATAAAAAAAATCCCATAAAATGATTTATTTTTTCGGGATTGGAAAAAGCTTGGTTTTTCAAATATCCCTATGAAAAAAATACTATGATCCATTAGTATATCCACAACTCCTCTTTCTTCTCAAGCTCATATATTGTCCATGCGGCTCGATTGTGGAATCATCTCCCATCCACTATCAAAGGTAACATACAGTATCTCTGTTTAAATAATATTAAAATTCCTTAATTCCACACAAATCATGGTCACAATAGCTTTGTCTTTGAAGGTGTAAAAAATTATAATTATCTTCCCAATGAACTAAAAACTATTAAAAATAATATATCAATAAATAAATTTAAAGTAAATCTAAAGAAATTTTTTGAACACGTGTCAATACTACATTAAATTTTAATTAGTATAAATGTATTATTGTTTTATGTTTTTCTTTTATATATCCTATGTTTTCATTTTTTTCTCATGTACTCTTATTTAAAATTATATAAACTCCTATAAATAAACAACTACAACAGTGTAAGTCACTCTCCAAGAACAAGAGTTAGTCTCTTTTTTTGGAGAGTTACAGTGATAACATTTACTAGATGTGTAAAAGTAGATATGTATTGAATTTTTAAAAAAACATATACCTTTTATGAAATTTATCAATAAACAAAATAAAATAAAATAAAATAAATAAAAATCACGTCCTCTTTATTCCCTTTTCTCTTTGGGTAATAGTATTGATTTAAGATAATTTATATACAAATACAATTACGCATATTTTTCTTTACATATATCTTTAGCTTTTCTAAAAATTTGAAACTTTAATATTTCAAAAATTTTCTAAATTTCTACTGTGTCTAAAAACATTTGGACATATTCAAAATACTGTTGATTCACTGGTATAACAAAAAGAAAATTGAAACATTGTCATCTAGAAGGTGAAATAATTCAGCCAGATGAATGAATAAAGGTTTTGGCACTTTAATTTCACAAAAGTCTTAACAAATGTTTGTGAAAAATTCTTGAAGTTATAGCAACCATAATATCCAAGCTTTTGTTCGTTGTATAAGTTCAATGTATAATGTCAAACGACCATTGTAAATCTATGCTTTGTAAATTAAAAAATCAAACCAAACTGAAATAATTGTAAAATGCATTCCTCGGCACGGGGTTTCCCAGTGAAGAAAATATTACTAATACCAGTATGCAGAGACAAAACTTAAAGTGAGGAAAGTACATTTTAATCTCAAATGCGGAGAATAACCCGAAGGTGAAAACAATATAATGTACTTTCCTCACCTTAAGGATTGTCTCTGCATACGGGTATAATTCGATTATATTATGCTCCGGTGAAGCAAATAGATATTAAATAAATAAATAAAATAAAGACACTGGAAAGGAAAAAGTTACTAAGTGACATAATGTTGCAATTTTACAGAAGACCCAGCAACGGTTTTTTTTGTTTTTTAATTAACAAAAAAATCCTGTACATACGCATTATTTAGACATGATTAGATAATTGAAATATAATTGTGAAATACGAGATTATTAATTATAAATATATCGCTTGGTAAACTTTACTATTCCAGCGTCGATTGAACACGAGTTTAAGAAATTTATCAACTTTATCCGATGCGTAAAACTTGAACAGATGATCGAGAGACGCAGTATTTTTTGTACTAAAGCATTGTCCTGTGTGCCGTCCGGTGTACATAAGGAAACAAATACATTTTAGCTTGCATTTAATTTCACCAAAAAAAGTATCAAATAAAAGTCGTAAGACAATTTCTTTCCGGACTCTCTAATTTATATTTACTCTAGATACAAACGTAATATATTAGTTTATGTATCATGTATGAATTTACATTTCAAAATGCAAAGAAATGTCTTGGAAACGTTTATTTTTATTACAACGCATGCTTTTTAAGTATTGTTTTCTTTTCTTGAAAAAACAAAACGGAAAATAATTTATTTTGGAGAGAATTTAAACTCGTCCCTAAAGCATTTGTGCCACATATGATGAAATAAGTACATTATGTTTGTACAATATATATTTATATTTATGTGTATGTGTGTGTATATATATATGTGTGTAAATGTATCTGCGCATATTTATATATGTAAATATATTTCATATCATACTGAATACTCATTTACCTATGTTTGTACATTTCCTTATTTTTAACTTGATATTTTTCCTTTTAGTCTTTGTTATGTTATTCTTACTTTTAACTTCATTTAAATACTTAATGTATTACTAATATATGCATAAAAAAAATAATTATGTGTACTCATTTCATCATCTATTGCACAAATGCAGTACAGACGATATTATGATAAATTACGCATTAACCCACTCGTTCCTGTGATGTGACCGGCGCGACGTTGCAAACTGTACTTAATTAATTAATATTGCGGCAACTACTAAGAATATTAACACGGTTTTGTTTGTAATATTTAAGTAAATCGTAAAACATAGGAAAAAATATTATTTCACGTATGTTAGTATATTATTTCATTTTAAATTAAATATTTTGTCCGTCTGGATCTCAGAAAATAACAAAATATCGTGTACCCTTAGACAAATATTTATTTGAGAGAAAAATATATAATCTTATTAGATCATTGAGTAAGACACGTGCATTATTTAAATTAGATGAAAAGAGACAGAGGTTATCAGGCAATTATTTCCTTACCACAGATTACTTTAAGTTAACCTAAAGTAACTTCTGTTAACCATATAGCGACACAGGTGAGTTTTTTCACACAGTATGTTTAAGGTTAAATTAAACAATATATGTATATATATGTAAATATTATAATATGAATGTATATTGTATATGTATATGACCTGGTCATGGTACCGTGGTAGTTCAAATCCTACTTTACCACAAACCTTTTTTAATTTTTCCAGCACAAGTTATTTACGACTTGTACGAAACGATTAAAAAAATTAAACATTTGGGTAAATAATAAGAACTTGAATATTTATTTTACAAAAAGTCAACTGCCAAGGCAACGGAAACGATTTAAAATTGTACGGGGAAAAATACGTAAAATCGTAAAAACATGCTCGTGATAAATTTTGACAGAAAATGTTATGCAATTAAATGTTTAGATTGTTTTTTTATGTGTGATGAACAAACAAAAACACAAGTATTATAAAAAGGTATGTTGCAATGAGGAAGTTCTGTGTAATTTTTTAATTTTTTTAATTTGTTAATACACTACTAAACTAGTACAAAATATTTTTTTTTCAATTTTTTTAAATCGTATTATCAGCACTACGATTTTTTAAAGTTTTATATTTCTTAAATAACTCCGCGTGTGAGGTCAGAGGTTCTTTTCCGCTTATTTTCATTCAGTTTTTCCCATTGGTTCATCCATGATAAGCAGTGTATCCATTTTGCTGTTGTTTTTCAGAATAAACAAAAATAAGAAGAAAAGAAAAATAAGCAAACAGGAAATCATCATACGTTGATTCATATGAACCAGTGACGCCATTCAAAGTTGTTCGTTTTTATAAAAATGTTTTTGATTATTTTTTTCGTACATTTTCAGGAAGCTTTGCACTACAATTTAATGCTACAATTTTTAGCGCGCGCAAGAAAACATTGATTGTATCCAATTTCCGGTAGGGCTGAAGTTTCTCATTAGGTAGTATAGGAAGTATATCATTATTAAGGAAAAATATTTTTCACTTTTTTTTTCGCTATATATCTTTAGCTATAAAATATATTTATGTAAAAAATATTTATCGGAAGCGGGTTCTGTTAATATAAGAAAAATGGATGTCATTTTTAAAATATCTAGATCAAAAATAATTACGACGTACTAAACTTGGACGGCATTTTTTTTATTTAAAAGTTTCTGATAATGTTTCTGTTTTCTTTCTGTTCCTTTATTTCTTACTCGTATCCCTTAACGTATAACCCGGCTACAACAATTGTTTCATATTGATATTTCAAGCACTTATAATAATAAGAATGCATCTTTTCCCAGATTAATACTTTTTTTTTTCTGAATTCGGTAAATATTTCCTCACAACTATTGAAAAATTCTAGAGCTTTAATTAAAAAAAATAATCATAATTTGATCTAACTGTACCTTTTGAAAAAGGTTTAAAATACTTTATTTTTGTGAATACAATTTCATATTATATTTATTTTCTATTGTTTGAAAGCAAGGCTGGGGTTTTCTATGAATCCGCTGATGAAATTTTTTTTCAAAACCGAGCAAACGAAAAATCGGCCTCGGGGTGTAGTGACCAGCGCGTTTACCTACCATGAAAAGGTCTCGAATTCAATTCCTGACATGGTTAAAATGAAATAGTTATTTGAAAAAGGGTGTTATTACACTGGAATATTTCATAGTCTCTGGACTGGTACCTGAAGCCTAAGACTGATAACCTTACTTTTATGTGACAAAAATGATCAAGATGCGCTTCGGATTGGTGTACCAATTCAGTGCCTAATGTATCATTAGGTGCGAAAAGGGAATGACGATGAAAAAAAAAAAATCTATTTCATTATTATTATCATATTTTTAAGTTGAATTGGCTTTTTACAGGTACGCCTTTTTCCAATTTTTTGGCATTTTATTTAGTTATATGGAGAAAACAATTAATCAACCTATAATTTTGGATTGTTTGTAACTATTGTATATGGCTGTTGTTTTCTTTTAATAAATAAACAATGATAAACATAAATAAGGAATACTACAAAAATTTTGAATTAATTCATTTTACGTCATAAAAATATGATAAATGTATGCTACAGAAATGAAATAAACGTATTTTCATCTGTGTTTTCAAATAAAAAACAGAAAACAAAAAGACAATTTTCCGATTTCACTTTTCGCTTTTCTTTCTACAGAAATGCTTGAATTTTATATGGCTGAATTTAGCTGGGATATCAAACGTCGACTACTCCATTGGGTCTGACACGAAAGCTAAACATTTCACGAGTGATCGGATGCGGTAATCAAATAGCAGGGAACGTTGGTTGGAATCGAGGAAAAAATACACGCCAAAAATAGAGCATGTGCTGAAATAAATAGCGTACGAACGAAGAAGAATGTATCGTTATTTTAAATAAAACTTGAGCGTTATTCAGAAATCATTGGTTTTTAAAAAAAATCAGCATTTTTTCGGTACTACTTACGGCAACCAACAAAATGACATTCAATGTGTATTTATTTAGGTTCAAGTTCAGTGCCGAAATACGGCGTTTATTGGCACAAACAAACAGTCAAAATTTTTGTTTATCAGTGATCATTTGTGTATGTAAATAAGGCCATTTCTTAACGTCCGTATTGCTTTATGCAAAGGATAATACAATAAGGTTGATATGTCTGTTAATCGTGATTTCATGACGCATACTATTTCAAATCAATAAACGTCAAAGGATAAATATTATAGCAACTGTAGCGAATTAGTTTTTAGTCAAAGTACGGAACCACGTAGCTGCAATTATTCGTTCTACAAATAAACTTCACAGAACAATAAACGTACCGAATCTCGGAGCCGCTGTGTTCTAGAATGCACATAACGCTAATAAAATATAATGTTTACATGAATATAAACGTAGTATAAACCGGAAAATTGTAGAACCCAGCATCGCAACGTCAGTGAAGCGAGCATGAAATGCAATTACAATTCAATGCTGACCACACAACTTGTGAAATATTCCTTGCACTTAAGTCCAAATCTAGATGCATTAGCGACATGTTGGTCGAATGCATTTTAAATCAATGTTTAAAATGTTATCCAATGCATTAACGCAATGTCAGACAAGACTTCGTATGTGAACCAAGCGATGGATTAAAAATAAGTTGATATTCAAAATACCGATTTGGATAAAAGTAGGATGAATATTTGTCTTACCTTATTTTATTTTATGAGATTTACATAACATTATTACAGTAATATTAAGTTGCTCTGACAGTCAAACTATACAATATTTTTTTCATATTTTATCGACCAAAAACACATAATAAATATATACATATAATGAACAAAAGTCATAATGAATATATGGTCGCCATTCAGGCAAGTCACCAACCCAATCGACATTATTTTGAGAAATGACCTAAAAAAATATCGGATTTTTATGTTTTGGAGGTTTTATGTACTTTTTCGTGTCTTTTAAATAAATTCTAGTGTTAACTTCTGATTTCTGATATCTTAAAAAATACCTCGAAGGTTTTTAATGAGGCAAGGTGGCAAATATTTTTTTTGAGTAACTTTTGCTTGTTCATAATTTGATCGGGTTGTGGTCCCGTGGCTAGTGTCTCGGACTCACGTACCAAAGGCCTGTGGTTCGAATCCCACTCTACCCCAACTCAATTACCATTTTCTTACAGTGAGTTATTTACAACTCGTTGAAAATGGCCCTCAAAATTAAATATTTGGGTAAATCATAAGAACGCAAATATTAAAAAAAAAAAATATATAATAATAATATTACGTAACATGGACAATGCAAGCTTTAAGAGGAACAAAATTTTACTATAATATTGTGGTTAATTATTTAAATAAATATTTTTTTACGCGTTTTTTTACGAATTAATAAATAATTTAAAGTCAAATGGCGAAAAACAAATAATTCGGATTTGCGCACCTTTTTTTCTAAGTTACCTCCTTGAGTTTGCTACTTAAATATCATAGTTTTATAATTCAAATGGCATATACTTAAAAATTGTCATGTTTAGGGCTTGTAAATTTTGCCCGAACGGTGACGATATATTATATTAAAAACAATACATACAATATAAATCGAAAAAATAGTGAAATAATAAAAGTAAACAAGATATTTAAAAATCAGTTAATAAAAAATAATAATATCAATTAGAACATGTGTTGACCATCTATTTGTATCAATTACCATCAACTCCTTAGACTTTACGCGACCAATTTCTTTAAAAAAAGTAGTTTCACTAAGGGATAGTCGCTGTAACTTGAGTATCTTACTTTGTTGAGATCTTAGAACAAACAAATGTACAGACTGATATCTTAAAGAAAACGAAGGAAACAGTTTCAGGGATTTTGACGTGTCTTTCATTGACTGGTTTATGAGATCACCTTACATAACTTGTTACCCAATGTTTGATTTCCACATCTTCATAATTGTTTTATGTTGTACCAGTATACCTTCTTTATGTATTAAACATTATTTATTTATTTATTTATTTAAACGCTTTTATCAAGCTTTATCTCAAATGTAGTGTTATTCTATAATGTTGATTATTAAATAAAGTTTTATGGAAAACATAATATATTTATATATTCAACTTAGGTAAGAAATGCATTGATTTAAAAACCGAAGAATATCCGAACAAAAAATCAACCGGCTTATTCTGTCACAATTTCATTTCGTAAGTTCGTACGTTCGTCATATATCCAGCTCTCACTAACGCAACCAAAAACATATTTTGATCTTGTTCCCTTTCATATTATATGAACGAATTTACGAAACAAATTAGATACAGAATAAGGCCACCGTCAATTACTATAAGTTTTTATTTTGGTGTTTTATCATAAATTATATTCACAGAATGTTTGTAAAGTAATTTTCTTTTCTTTTCTTTTATAACTTCTTACTGTCTTATTTTCTTTGAAAAATAATTTGTCTTACTTTTACTCAACCTTAATTATCATTTAATTTTATTTGATTAAGCTACCTTCTTGTAATGTACCTTTGTATAATGTATACAAGATGGTGGAGTTCTATAAATAATGAAGGATATATATATTGTGTTAATAAGAATTATATCAAGGCTCAAAAAAGTTGTATGTATTTCATGTGTCTTAGTATCAAATCCAGGACCTCGAGTATGGTAAGCAAAAGAGCCAACCACTACACTACGAACTAGACTTTTCTCCACTCATTTTCCCTTTTCGGCATTTTAATCTGAGATAACCCATTGAGTCAAAAACACTCGTCCAGAATTCTGATTATATTTCACAAACAGAACTGTATTCTTACTCCGCCTGGACTCATACTAAAAAACGTATCCGCGCTTTCATGTTTGAAATTGATCTACCTTACAGTATTCTAGTAATAAATATAATATTACAAATACCGAATTTAAGAAATCTTGAAATAAAAAAATATGAAATTTGTTGCAACGGAGAAGGAAAACATAGAATGTATGGAAGTCTAGGCATCTATAGGGCTCATGACCTGACATTGGGTGGTTTAAGTGTCCACTTTATAAACTGTGTTACATTCACTATTCTGCTTATTTATTTATTTATTTTTATTCATACAAGTACACTTGACACTCTACACTCGATTGTTGGATCATCTCCCATCCACCATTAAAGATGTTACTACATTATCTCTGTATAAATCACGTCTGAAGAAACATCTCCTTTCTCTTCCTTAATCTCTCCTCCTTTTCTCTTTCCTCTTTTTTCCTTTTCCCCATAAAGTAATAGTTTTTATTTAAGGTGAATTATAAACAAATACGTTTATTTCTATTTTTATAAATCGTTTACTTTTTAATTTTTGTTTTATACTGAATATGTTATGTTACTTGAATTATAAAAATTAAACTATAATTTTAATGGTTAGTTGAAAGAAAACAAAGAAAAAATAAGCCCACCAAAGTACAAATAACATTACGTTTAAAAAGTTAAATAAATACATAAATATTACAAAAAAAAATAATGATAACGTATTCCAAACTCTATGAGACCAAAGGCCCTGTGTTAAGTAGGGATGCAACATAATAGGGGTTGAAACATGTACATAATTAAATTAAATATTATTACATAAAAATACATTTATTTCAAAGGGCATTTGGACAACACACCTAATAGTTTATAAATCTTTGTAATATCTTGCAGCAGTTTCCTGTAATGGTCTCTTCCCTTAGACAAAATCCAGACTTGTACACTCTTTCTGAAAATGGCTTAAACGTACAAATTTCTTCAACTCTTCCATCTGTTGACTTTTGTGAAGTAAAGGAGCTAAAATCTTTATCGTGTGGGTGAGATACATCCCGCTGAAAAAATACACCTACTAGGTAATGCTTTCAAATACTTCCCTATTCTCTTCTCAAAAATATTTTACCTATATGTTGCAACAAATTTAGATCTAAACAACACCCTAGGGAAGAAATTCAGCCTGTCTCCAAACATTTGGACATACTCAAAACATTGTAAAAAATAATCCTTCTAACCCCTGGGCCACTTAGTCTTGCCAGTGGCAAACCTTGCGATACTTTCTATAAGTGCCATTGAAAAGGGAAAACATCAGAAACTCAAGACAATTATATAGTTAAGGTGCGTGTATTAGAACACCAACAAACACGTAGTAAAAATAATGTTTTGTCTTCCGAAACATTCTCAATAATGTATAGGGGTATCTTGACCTAATCTCATTCATCACGTTAGCTCAAGATACACATTAGCCCGTTCTTTGCCTCCGTATTTACACGCGGAGAATTTCTTTATTTCGGGAAATCATAACAAATGCCTTAATAGAGCAATAACCGTGACAAATATACCGAAAATGGGCACGGTCCCAAGAATAACAAAAGTTCCGCCATAACCGCTTAAGTACCTTCTCCACTCGAGTACAGAAAAGTCGGAATAGTCGTCGAAGGCCCTATCAAGAATATGGTTTCCAAAATGTGAACCATATTAAAGAGGTGCTTTAAGATTCCTGCGAATTGTACAGGATGATCTAAAATTATTTACTTTTTTGTCGTAATTAAAAATTTACCTTATTCATGTCAATAAATAATTTTATATACTCATTTGCCGACTTTTCTATGTCTATCGGCTTCGAGACGTTCCGTCTCTTTATCAGGACATTAATTATACTTACATGCGATTCCCAAGTTTTACAACTTAACAAGCGCAGTAGTTACACAAACATATTAAACCAACGTGCTGATACGAGACATGCTGTTTATAGCTAACGCTAACTTCCACTGATTTAGTTTTTTTTGTGTTTGGTTTTCGGAGAAATAGTTGAAAAAAGAAGACAGAAGGAAGAGGGAGCATAATTTTAGTAGTTAAAAGGTTTTCATCTATTTTTTCGATACGATAAGTCACTTTAAAAAAAACAGCGCATATTGGTAAGCAATACAATGTAATTGCTCCAAAAATATTTAATTATTAATTGCCAAATATAAAAGACTCAAAATGTAAAAAAAAAATAAAAATAAAAATAACTGCACTTATAAATAATGTAGCGAGAGGTTTTTTTTAAAAATATGTGTAAATCAAAAAACGTAGTACTTTATATAATTAATACACATATTATTTATATTTTTATGTATTTCATTGCTTTATATTTGTTTCAATATATATATTAAACTATATTATTTATGTTTTAGTAACAAATATAAACTTAATTTTTGTATAATAACAATTTTAACTTTCTTACATTTGATTAGCTAGGCAATAATAATTAAGTAATTTTAGTTTTTTTTTTTTATGTCATTGTTTTATTAGTATAGGACTACTTATTTATTTATTTATTTTGTTCATTAACGCCCAAAAGGCATTTACAAAAAATAAAAATGAAATACATGCTAACATACTAAATAATAAAAGAATATACAGAAAAAAATTGTGAAATTAGTTAAAAAGGATATGATAAAAAGTTTTAAGAAATTAAAAAAAAAACAATAATAACAAAGGTATGTAAGAAAAAACAGTAAGCACATAAACAAAAAATGCAAAGATATAAGCTTATGAAATAAATTCTGTAAAGCAAACAAACAAAGTGTTATAGTGTGTTGGGCGATGAAAAATGAAGTTCTGTTCTTGAAATAAAACGAGAATCCTGTACGATCATTTCGACTCGATGGCTACTCTCATTTAAAAATCCTTAAAAAGTCAATGAAGCAGCAATAAGTGCGCCTTATGATGTATCGGTTAGTGCGTTTGAAAATTTTATTAAAATTTTTTTTGACGTGCAGTATTTTATAGTCTCGGTTCTAACAACTAAAGCGTAAGATTGATTGACGTAATTAAGTTATATACACGCTTAATTAAACATGCTTACATTATTACTGCCCTTTTTTCATCTGTCAGGTAAAAATCCTGTTACAAAAATCAAGTGAAGATATTTCCACCCCGTAGTGTGGTAATTGGCGCTTTCGCTTACCATGCTGGAGGTCCCATGTTCGATGCCTAGCAGGGGGTAAATTATTGGTTTTCATTGAAGTTTTCAAACCGGTTTTAGACAAACAAAAGTTTTTTTAGTGTGAGCGAAACCGACCAGAAGACCCTCGAATTTCATTTTTTTTTATCAGACGAAACATTTAATTGACTTCTCATTTTCCATTTATAGTGGATATAACAATATAACATTGTTAGAAATAAACCGTGTGCTAAAGTTTTATTTGAAATTTATAAGCTTTCATATTATTTGCTTTTGTGATGCCAAAAATTAGTATCGCAAAAAGTTTATGAAAATACCATCCTGTACTGTGGAAACATCACGACGATGGTTTTATTGGGTATATGATTTACTACTTATTCCAAAACTGGTGAAACTACATACATGCTATCCTAGTGCAAGGTAATCTATTTCATTAAACATAGAATACGTTAATATTTGGATACCTTAACATGGAAATTCGTATGACTTCAATTTGAAATTTAATATTATTTAATAGTTATGATATAAGATAGAATACATTTTTAAAGAATATATGGTAAGTTTGATTTATTTGTTTAAGCACTATTTAACATTAGCATTCACCATTTTGCTAATGTCTTAACATCCACATTTTTTCAACTCTTCCATTTGTTGAATTGAGTGAAGTAAAGGAGCTGAGAATTTTTGTGAAAAAAGTTTATTATTTGACACAATGATGTACATATTTTCACCAAACCTCTGTTTGAAAACAAAAAAAAGGAAAACAATTTTATTCTGAAAAAAAAAAGGAATTAATTCCCTCTCTAAACACAAGCAGTTTCCTTACTTAGATATGATGCAGTGATGTTTTGAATAATATTTGAATTTATCATTTGTTATTTACGTTTTAATATTCTAAGTTTATTTAAATGAATAAATAAATAATTAACATTTTAAAAATAACATATTGAAGTAAAAACTGTCTTAAATTTTGGTAGAATACCTTTGTAGATTATTTAACAAAATGATTACACTTAGTCAATTACAAGATTGGAAAAAATACAATTTATTCATATTATGACGGAGACGTAAACATTACAGCTTGATGAGAATGTATTTATAATATTACTAGCGACCTCCTTGGGGTAATAGCTAAGACTTTTGTGTCACGCATGAAAGATTTGCGTTTGATTCCCGGTAATGTGAATTTTCCTAGGTTTAATTAACCACTGAAACTGGTACTTCTGGTCTGTCGAGGTTCAATAAATTAAAATTATATGTAAAATAAAAATAAAAATAGTTGCAGTGAACAGTTTCCGTGTAAATGTTTTAAATAATAAGTCGGACGTACCAGAAGGTTTGTTTGAATATTGTGCGTATTAAAGATTTACTTGTGTATTAAGTGGAATTTAATATGCTAATTTTATAACTTAAAATATGACAATAGTGAAGGAGAGGTGTAGACAATACTAAATGAAATCTAGCCGGGTTAAATGAACACAAATTGAATTTACATTTACGATAAATGTCGTTAGCTGTGTCGTGTCGGGCGACCGGTACCAGCACTGATCGAAGAGAGTCTGATTTGCGTTAGCGTTGACTTAAAATGCCTTTTTTTGGTTTTTGTCCGAATGAAAAACAAAATAGATTCAACAAAAAAATATCAATTTATCGACTTAAATATACTCGAATTTGTCATAATTTTTTTTACAATTCTATTTATGAGGTAAAAATTTAATTTAATTTAATTTAATGTTCAATAATATACTTATTCAAAGATAAAACATGGAAGTAAATATATGTGAAAGCCGAAAAATATAATAATGTATTAAATGCATGGCTAGATACTAATTATTTAACTCTTAATAAATCTAAAACTAACTTCACCCCATTTCAAATCAGTACTAGAAACTATTCACAAAATGCTTATCTAAACATCAAACTACATAACAATAATTGTCTACATTGTGCTTATTGTAATTTCCCAATATTGGATAGGGTAGATAATGTCAAATAATTAGGAGTAACTATTGATCTAAATTTTAAGTGGAAACAGCAGATTGAAAATATAACAAACAAACTTAAATGACTGACGTATATATTCAAAACAATTCGTAATACAATTAATGTTAAAAAAAAATCATTTTGTATTGTGCGAATCAATTTTGGAGTAAAGTATACTCGGATGGGGTGGAGTGAGTGACACAATTTTAAATAGTGTAATTGTTGCGCAAAAATCGATAGTTAAAATTATATTTGTAGTCCCTATACAGACATTTATTGAATAAATATTCCACAAATCACAAATTATGACGCCAAAGCAATTATACGCTAAAACAATACTTGCTTACATATTAAAAAACTATTCTTTTTCAAATAAAAGACATAACCGTAACAATACAACAGATATAAATAATAATCACTAGAGCCTCAAAACAAATACCACTTAAACAAATACAAACGAAAACCACTTTCGAACAAAGGGATTTTAAGTACTATGCCATTTAAATCTATAACCTTCCTCCTTTGTCTATTTAAAAGATTAGAATTAAAACATGTTCAAAAAGGCTTTGAAAAAATTGATAGTGGAGCTAGGTAGATGTAAAATGGGTTGTCTCATTCGCCCAAACCAATATTGAAAATACTGCTCTACAAATGTATATTTTATGTTATGTTTTTGCTATTTTATTGTACGTTTTATAATATAAATATTATAGGTGTACATTAATTAATTATAAACTTATATACGTAGTGCTCAAAGCTGTCTGAATATTTTGTTAATTATCTCTTCTTCTTCTTATTTTGTTAGTCATCTTTGTTTGTTCTCACATGTAAAAATATTTTTAAAAGTATATTGTTATGTGTCCTCGGCACGGGAAACCCCGGTGAGGTCACATCATTTATATTATTAATATTTGTTTATAATGGAAAAAAAACAAATAAACACATAAATCAAAACTAATTATGCATTTTAAGAGGGCGAATGCGAAAATGTTTTTGTAATTTGTGTGTATGTGTGTGCAAGTATGTTTCTGACAATGTTGAATGATTAAAAGTGAATTTAATAGTCATAATTAATGTTTATTTGTTGTTTTTTTATGATTTTAACGAGGTAACGAAACATTTACCTTATTGATGAATATAAAATTGTTAAAAATGCTCCGGCCAAAAACCCAAGTTATAAGGGTAAAACCAAAAAACCTATTAAGATCTTACAAAATAAATGATTTTTCGGTTGATTGGCGAATTTTTTAGAGCAATTGTTTGATTTTGTATGTAAAACAAAGGCGTACGCGTATGCAGTATACGGCGTAGGGGTGCATACAAATGTAAAAAGTAAATAATTCAGTGTTCACAAAAAAACTAAATTTTAGTAAAAAATATAAAAACTTTAAAGTTTAAAAAAGACAGAAAAGGTTGAGGGTGACTGTTTTCTGTGACTATTGTGACTTCAACTAATTCATAAGAATTTTTATCATCGCTTATTGCCGGGGCATATGGTGTTAACTGGCGCGCACTCCGATGATTCATGTCGCTGAGAGAAATATTTTACTCTCAGAGACATTTTAGCTTTTTAACGGGTCAACTCGTATAAGGAATGCCTACTCAGTACGTTAAATATAACTGATGGCATAAATAATCACAAATGCAGATGTTTTTTTTACAAATTGTTCCTAATTGAGCTGGTGAAAGGAAATACATTAGAAATCAATTTAATTCATTAAGAACCCATAAGTCTCATATGAAAAAGAAGAGTGAATTAATCACAAATTAATAATATTTAAGAGAAAGGAATATGGAAGTCCAAGAATTCACTAGCCTTATGACCTGTAATTGGCTGGTGTTACTTTCACCGTTCTGCCTATGTTTGAACATCCATATTCTTTCAATTCCTTTATCTGTTAATTTTTGTGAAGTGGAATAGCTGAAATCTTTATCGATGCGGGCGAGATTCGCATGACTGGATTATACGAGCATCACCAATATACTAGGCAACAGCTGAAAATAAATCTTCTTGGACCAGTTGCTTCCTAGGGGATGAAATCTAGGTTTTTTTCAATCTTCTACACCAGCGAGGAAGTTCCGTGTTTATTTAAATTTTCTTCATTAGTTGAAAGACGATATTTTTTTAAAAAAAAACAATATTTTCTGGTCCCGACCGTGATGTATGGGAGCGAAGTATGGACTTAGAAGAACGGGGACGAAAGTAGGCTGAATGCTGTCAAAATGCAATATCTCAGGCAAATGTGTGGTAAAACTATGTGCGATAGATGCACAAATGTTGAGATCCGTGCATTATGTAAGGATGAGACAAGCATTTTTGACAAAATGAAGAAAGGAGCTCTGCGCTAGTTTGGACATGTAGCGCCAATGGACGGCAATGCAAATGTTAATGGATGCATAAATAAAGGAAGACCGAGAAAGATATGGCATGACCAAATCCAACAAATACTTGAAGATGGACAAGTCAAAAGTCGGAATAATCAGCGCGCGTGCATGAGAAGATGATTGAATGTAGAGGAAGCGAGATATGTATGCAAAGATATAGTGATGTGGCGTTTTATCCTCTCTGTCTACCGCTACAAGGAAACGACGTGATAGTTTGTTTTTATATTTTTTTTTAAACTCGTATATCGTATTATCAGCGCTATGATTTTTTAATGTTTTGTTTGGATCGTGTACGGTAAGCAAATCAAATACCCTTCATAGCTCTCATATCATTGGTATAAACTAGTGACGTAGTTCGAAGTAGTGCGTTTTTATCAAAATACATTTTTCTTTTTTTTTCGTACATTTTAAAGAAACTTTGTGTTACACTTTAATGCGCTAATCTTTACCGCACGCAAGAAAACATTGTTTGTAAAAAAATTCCCGTAGAGCTGAAGTTCTCCATTGGAGATGACAGAAGAAACAGTGTTGGTGTTTGTACAATAAACGTAATTTTATGTCATATTTTTTTTGTTTCTTGTTGATTATGTTCCATTGTTCTGATGTGTGTTTTGATCACTCACCGGCCAGAATTTATAATGTTACAGGGGATGTGATTTCCAAATTTCGGTGGGGATTTTAAAAAACACAAAACATTAAAAAATCATAGGAATGAAATAAAAAACAAAATTGTTGCTTAATTCGATTTGCTCAGTCCACTGGAAATCCACAGAAATTCCTCGTTCAATGAAAATAAGTTCCATTAGACATTGCGTTTTCAATATCTCGAACAGAAACCTACTCGTAATTTAATATCGGAATTAATCAGACAGTTGATTGATTCGAATAAAACAACTCGTACAATATTAATCAACTAAAATTGATGCAAAAGGAAATTAACTAAACGAAGTAGTGGGTAATTAGATTTTCTGAGGATAATTCAAATATACATAACCCATTCGTATTTCCTCAAAATATTCCAGCCAAATTTCCATAAACATTAAAAATGAATAAGCTTAGTATCCATTTTGTCAGTATTGTTATTTACGTCTGAGATTTGGTTTTATGATTAATGTCAACCCGCATATTTAAGGCGCGCTCCCACTTCGGTGATAAACGTAAGTGTAGGCGGCGCGGCGTCCTGAGTACTAATAATATAATGTCGACATATTTTATTACATCTATCAATTTTGTACGGAATTTTTTGATGGATTATTTTTCTAAAAAGACAGACAAAGCTGCCATTAAGCCTATCGAAGCAACGCTTGTAAGTAATATTATGCTAGTGCTCCTTAATTTTAAATGATATTAAAATTGCATTTACGTTTTAAGTGATAATAAAAATGTTTAATTTATGTACGCGCAGTATGAACAATCAGTTAATATTATTTTACGATCATTTTTATTTCCTTTTATGCTTTGCATATAACTCAACTAAAATGCAATCAATAACCGCTATTCAAAAAAGTGGACATAGATCAAACTTAAAACCTACAAATAACATTATACATTTTAGGTATCAGAGCATACAGAGACGAAGAAGATGAAGTGAGTATCCAGCAGGGGCGAATCGTCAAAATTAGCAATCATGCACAGCTTACTATTATATTTGACTTTAGATAATAATGTTTTATAGTAAATATGTTTCTTCAAAAATAAATAAAATAATTGTAATTTAATACAAATAACCACCACCGTTTATATTGTCCTACTAAAAAATATCTATGAAGTGCTCGTTCTCAGTGAACGATGAAACTAGCCAATTATCTCAGTTTATTCCTCCATACAAAACTGTACACTATATTTACATCTTTGACTCGAGTCAGCGTTTTTATTACAAATATTATTTGAAGATTTTTTCTTTGGAAACTATTATTTCGAACGTTATTTCCGAATAACTATTTTTCTTTGATAGGATACCGTTGACATATTATTATGTATCACATAGGATATGTGGCGTTTGAAGTGACCGTTTTTGGCATTATTTTAAAAGGAATCGGCCAGTGCTTGGTGTAAACAGTTACTGCTGAATGTCATTGTGGTATTTGTTAATAAATTTTTGTACGAGTATTGTATTAAAATAGTGTAGAATAAAACTAAGTTTATCGCGTAGTAATAAACAGTTGATTTTCACAGAACCACAGAAAAAGGAGCCATTTATAATTATATGACTTACATATTATTTACTTATATGCACGTACAAATTAATAAGCAGTTTTTGTAGATTACCTTTAAAATAAAACATGGCTCGCCACTGGTATCCAGTTAGATGCTAACTGGACTGTTTCATTATATTCACTCTTTATTTGAAATGTCCAATGATGAGTTTTTCGGTCTTCTTCGTTTTCTGAATCCATCATAATTCGCATCATAAACCGGTTTAGCCGTTTTCTGGCTGTTCATTCAATTAAAAGGTCGAGACAAATACAGCACTCCTTTCTTAATGTTTTCAATAATGTTTGTCTCAGCTTTACAAAATGCACAGGTATTGACATTTATGCACCAATTGTGCCAACACAGTTTTACTACACATTTACCTACGTGATTTCATCTTGATCAGCATTCAAATGATGAAAATCAAGCAAAACTTACATCGCTAAAAAAAAACAAAAAATCGATATTCAGTTTTGTTTACTTTATTTTCAAATGCAGTTGTATTTTTAAAAATGTATACGCTTTGAATGTATGTCTGTAATGTTTTTGTTATTTCACAGTATTAAAATGTAGTTTCTCTATTTCAGGTCCCGACTCCCGACTAGCTAGAAAATTCCTGTATTTAAGAAGAACCTTCTTTAATACGTGGGTTTATTTTTTTATTGCATTAAATGATGCTTAAATAATTTAAATACTTAAATAATATCCAAAAATTAGAAAACGTGCAGATAATAATAAAAATTAAAACCTACATATAAATTTGAAAATATACCACCAAAAGTTGAGAAATGAGACATAATTATTATAAATTAGAAAACATATCGATAGTGATATAAATTGCAGCATAAATATAAACTATCAAATATACTAGTAGTAATTATAAAATGAAAAAAGTATATAAATTAGAAAAAAACCGATAATAATAATAATTGAAGCATAAATATAAATTTGAAAATATACCGATAATCATTTAAATTGATGTACGAGTATAAATTAGTGTATATATAATTTATAATTAAAAAAAATAAACATAAGTGTAAAAACTAATAATAATAAAAAAATTGAAACAAATGTAAATGACAAAACATGAAAAGTGAAAAGAAAATAAATTTAAAAACAATAAGGAGATATTTGACAATGAAATGCAACACAATTTTGCAACACAATTGAATACTTCTGTTAAAAATTTGCCAAAAAATCTAACTAGAAGGAACAAAATATCGTTTGAACGAATAATTTTGGTACGGAGACTTTGAATAAACCAAAATGATACAACGATCTAGGTGTTTGTATATTGTAAGCTTGATTCAAGTGAGAGCGTAAAGTCAGATATTTACTATACCCAATATGTTTCGGAGATACTCAGATCTCTTTTCACAGTACCGTGTTAAATTTATTCAATTTACTAGTAATTCAAACCTCAGCAAGCCAAGCCTTTCACACCTTCTTTCCTCTGGTTTAAATTCCCATTTCCCCTTTTCCAAGGCCCCAGGCGCCTCACTCATATTTTGACTACAAAAGCCCGAGATAAGAGATATCTAAGCATAAGTGTACGCTGTATTATAGCCTGAATCCTATATCCCAGTGTGGTTGGATGAAATTGAAGGAATTCGGGAAATGTGAGATAGAGCGTTTTGGCGGAGAGACGTCCCGAGAGCGCGCGATATCAGTAAAAAAAATCAAACACATTTCCTGGCAGCTTTTAAAATTTGTTACACTGTATATTTATGTCATTTTTATTTTTATTTTTAAATCTAGGGTAACAATACAATTAACATATAAAAACAGAGATGAAGAACATTTTAGAGAAGGTAATATAGAATTCTAGGCATCTACAGGGCTAATGACCTGTCATTGTCTGTAACAAAATGATGAATTGTAACATTCATCATTTTGCCCATATTTGAACATCTTGTTCCTTCATTTCTTCATTTCATTCATCTGTTGATGTTCGTGAAGTTAAAGATCTGAAACCTTTAATTATGCGAGTAAGATTTAACTAATTAAATTATTTCACCTATCTACATACTAAGCAACGCCTGAAAATGTTACATTATACAATTTCTATGCTTCTTTATGGACCAGGTGGATTTATCAACAGTATTTTGAGTTTGTCCAAATATTTGTAGACAAAGACGGGTAAAATTTACCATTCTGCCCATATTTGAACATATATATTCATTCAATTCTTTCATCTTTAGATATTTTATAAGGTCATAAGCCCCGTCGATGTCTAGATTTATATATATCACATACTCTTAAATATTCTTCATCTCTGTTGTAATATGTTAATATTAACAGCTCCTCAGGGAATTGAATCCAGTTTTTGTATACAAAAATTTGGACTTACTCAAAATATTGTTGAATAATAAAATATTAAAAAAATAATGATATTTTTTTTATCAAGTTACTGAATAAGCAATATCCCTTCATTTTTTTGTATTTTTTACCTTCTTTCTTCAGTATGAAGATGCCCATTAGCGGGTGAAAGCGCTAATTGGTCAAAATAAATAAGTTGAAGTGTAACAAGTATTTTTAAATATTAATAACTTAAATGTAAGTATAAGTTATTACATCATTACAATGGAATTCTATAAAAAATTGTCGATAAATAATTTTAATGAAATAAGTATATCACAATGTTTTTTTTTTCAAATATCTGAACTTAAGAATATTCCGTTTTTTTACTTGTGGTAACACAATGTCATACTATCGCGCGCAAAGGTATTATTTACCAGAGTCTTTTAAGAGTTAAAAACAATTTTAACGCAATAAAATAATAGTTCTTTAATAAACAATAAAGAATATGCAATCTAAATAATGAGTATTATATTTAATTCACTAACGTTCTAAATGGATCTTAAACTTAAGAAACCAATTTATAAAAATATGTTTTTCGTTGTGTATCTTTGCTACCAGTAAAATTACATTATTTTTTCATATCAAAATCCTGTATTACATAAAGCAGAAGGCATGAGAAACACTTTCAATTTTCATTACCAAAATCTTGAAAAATGGAAACACGGGAGTTCAAAATTTTCTTCAGGCACGAGCAAATTTAAGACCGCGTCTACCCTACCTGAAAAATTGAGAATTATCGTACGTCGTATTTTTTGCGAATTCTACTTTTACATTTTTACAAAAAAATGTTTGACATACATTAGATTAAATCATTTAACGAATTTGATTAAAACGATCAAGCCGTTTGAAACACGAACTTTGTAAACTAATTAAATTTAAAAAATATTAACCTGAACAAAAATGTAGGCAAAGGCGTGAAATTCCATGTCAAAGTTAGTACACATTTTTGCTAAGCAGTTTTATGCAATGTATGTATTCATTGGCAGCTTTCAAAAAGAAATGGGAGTGCGATTAGGAGTAACAGGTGCCACATTCAACAGTATAAAGGCTGTCTGGAGATCGGGTATTAAGTTAGTGAAAACTAAATGCCGCCTTTATAACACCTGCATAACACCTATTCTCCTCTACGGATGCGAATCGTGGCAGCTCACTAGGGCCCAAAACCATGAAAAACTGAGTTTTGAGACTAGGGTGTGCAGTGCTTTGACTTTGTGAGGAATGAAGTAATAAGAGAAAGGACAACTGTCGTCAAGCGGAGGACATACTGTTGGCTGGGTCAAATACTGCGGATGCCTCCTGACAGCCTGAGCCACGCTTGCCTACTTTACAAAGCATCGGGTTCTTGACATCCTGGACGTCCTCTGGTGACTGTTCGTCGGCAGTTTATATCAGAACTTTGGGACAAGAACCTTACTTGGGAGGACGCGAAGGAGTTGGCAGCCGATAGAGATGCATGGAGGCTCTTTGTGGATAAAAACTAGGAAGCGGACATGGAATGATGATGATGATGATGATGTATTTATTACGATAAGAAATTATATTTCTGCTTGTATTCTGTATACTCGTATTACTATCAAAGATAAAAAAATAAAATTTCTAAATTAGTCCAGAATGAATGCAATGGACTGGTTTTGGTACCGTTGGAAGTGTTGCTGACTCAGGAACAGGAAGTCGAAAGCTCGAATCCAGCTCTTTCGCAACTTTTTACCCATTTTCTTATACGGTTATTTACGTTAAAAAAATAGGCTCAAATTTCAAGTTTTTGAGTAACATAATATAAGGACGCTAATATTTATTTGTTTTTGTGTTTATATTTTAATATATGTATATGTATATTACTATTGTATTACCGTTGTACTTCTTTACAAATGTATATATGTATATTATTGTGTTATTTTTTTATTATTCTATCATTCCCTTTCCAGTCCTAATGGTTCATAGGGCACTGCATTGGTATACCAATTGCAGCGTATCTTGACCATTTTTTTGTTGCGTGAAGGTAAGATAAGATGATCAGTATTACTCTTCATTAACTTGTTCAGGAACAATGAAATATTCTAGAGTAAAAACACCCTTTCGAATAAATATTTCATGTCAACCATGTCGGGAATCGAACCTGAGACCTCTTGCATGGTAGGCAAACGCACTGACCATTACACCACGGGGCCGACCAAATTATTGTTTACTTGCGCTATTTGAATTTGTTTGCCTTTTATATATTAAGGATACAGAATAAAAAGGACATTAAAATAAATCTACAAATATAAAGAATCCAGCTGAATGTAAATAGCCTTTACTTTTTTAAGTACTCTGAAATTGTTTTCATTTACACCAAATAATGGCTGAATTTCCAATATTTATCTGACGTCTACCCTTTATTCCTTATACGCATTTTTCAAATATTTTTTTTTAATCTTGGAATGTAATAAAATTCATGTCAATTTTTATTAAAAAAACAATGTAGATCATGTGACTACTGTCAAATTCCATTCTTAGTTTAAAACACATACAAATTTACATTCATCCTTTATATCATGTACCCTTCATATTTATAAAAATGTCTAGACGTAAATAGAATATTGTTAACCGTTTACGTTGCGTCATTGGCTGAAAGAGAGAAACCTTTTTTAACTGATTAACATACAAATATTTATTTTTTACTACATATACCCAGATGCTAATTACCTTAGAGTAATTGATAGCCGGTGGCTAACAGAGTCGCTCATACGGACAAAAACAATTTTATGCTTATCAACTACGAAGTTAACTACAGTTTACAGCAATACAACGGTCGGTATGTACCCAAGTCAAGAATTGCAAGCGAAAACCAAAACCATCCGTAACACGTTTCTTGTTAAACTAAAAACTAAACCAAACATTTACAACGCTTGTCTTCAATAGAGCAAAGTGGTTTATCTTTGGGCGAGAATAAATTGTTACTCCTAGGTAATTTTACAGAAGTCATGTTTATTGTAAATGGGTCTATCTTTATTTTAAACTTTTAATTTAAACAACAAAATTTTGAGTTTGTCCAAATTTTTGTAGACAAGGACTGGATTCAACTCCCTGGGGATTTAATTTAAATGTTTTTTTTTATACATACTTACTTATAAACTTTTTACTGTAGTTTTGTTTGTTGTGTTGTATACCTTGCTATTGTCGGCCTCGCGGTGTAATGGTCAGCGCGTTAGCCTAACATACAAGAGGTCTCGGGTTCGATTCCCAACACGGTCGATTCGAAATATTTATTGAAAAGGGTGTTTTCACTCCAGAATATTAAAAAGTCCCTGGACTGGTACCTGAAGCGTAAGACTGATCATCTTATCTTCATGCATAAAAAATAATCAGATACCCAGCGATTGGTGTACCAATGCAGTGCCCTATGCACCATTCGGTGGGGAAAAGGAATGATGATGATGATAATATCTTGATAGTTACTTGTTTTCTATGAATAATGATTGTAAAATATTGAATTTATCTTGAAGCACTCGATGACAAATTGCTTAAAAAGATGTTTATCTGGACTTTTAATGTATTCACGTATTTTCGTATTTTTCTACAAAAAAAACTTTGTGAATTTGTGTTTAAAAATGAAAAAAAAAATCAAAATCCTCCACCGGTTCATTTTTTTTGCCGATCCCTGTCAGAAAATGCCTTGATGGCTCGTATATTTTAATCGCAAAAAAAAAAAACCTATTTTTTAATTAAAAATAAGAATAAGCGTCTTTATTTCGCTTGTGTAAAAATACTGAATATTAATTTTATGAACATAAAAAAAAACATATGAAAAATCTTATATTAAAATATAAAACATATGTTAACTAGTATCTTAATTAACAATATTTTGAGTTTGTCAAAATTTTTGTAGACATGAACTGGATTCAACTCCCTGGGGAGCTGTTTATATTAACATATGACAACAGAGATGAAGAACATAATTACCTGGTCCATGAAGAAGTATAGAAATTGAAAAAATAACATTTTCCGGCGTTGCCTAGTATGCAGGTGAAATAATTCAATTAGATGAATCTCACTCGAATAAATAAAGGTTTCAGCTCTTTAACTTCACAAACATCAACAGATGAAAGAATTGAAGGAATAAAGATGTTCAAATATAGGCAGAATGGTGAATGTTACACAGTGTGTAAAGTGGCCACTCAAACCAGCCATTGACAGGTCATAAGCCCTGTAGATGCCTAGTATTTTAATTCTTTAGTTCAGCAGATTTAATATTTGCACTTTTACAAAAGACAAACAATTAAACATGACAATTTGATGTTTAATTGAAAAAATATGTACCTTTAATAAAAATATATTTATAATTAATACATGGGTGAAGTTTAAAAGGAAATGAAAGTGGTCGAGAAATAATAAGTAAAAGTAATTTTGACGCCATTTTTCTCCCAATTTATCACTTCAGGAAGGCATCCTCGTAATATTAATTATGACGCTTAAATCATCCAATTAAATTATAATGTTTCCGTGGTTGGCAGAACAATGCATAGATTTGTTATGGTGGTATGTTTTGTGAGAAAGAACGGAAAAATTAAGTAGATAATATTTATTACAATGCTTGGTTAGCTATTGTTTTTTTTTTCCAACGAGCTTTTAATCAGTAATAGTATACTTATTATTTATATTATGGATAACTTTTATAGCGCCAATTTCGTAATATAATACCTCAAAGGCGCTTTTTATAGTGATTTTATGGATAATTAAATTGAATTTAAGCTTTAAAATTTGTAATTTAATTTGAACAATTTATTTTGCTGTCACATGCTACGTATTCATTCAACTGATTTAGAGAACGAGTGGGTTTTGAGTTTTTTTCTGAAATTTTACAGCCTCAAACCTTTGCTGGGAGAGAATTCCATGCCATAGGGCCTGCAACCGCAAATACGCATTCCCCCTTCCTGTAAGAGGCTACAACAATCTCTTGATGAAATATTTATAAATCAAAAATCAATACAGTCAATACATTTATAATTTCGTCAGGACAGGTGTTTCATAGATTGCTTTGCACATACACATGTGTGTTTAAATAATTATACAATAACTACGTTCGACGATTAGTCGCTTTTTATTATATAATCATTTTAAAACTTACCAAAAACCATATAAATAAGTGAAAGTGCCAGTTAGTTAAACAAACCATATTTTACTACCTTGTTATTATAAATAATAATCAATTCACTCTTGAACGGCTGAAATTTGAAGCTAGTTTGCACCACCACAGGTCAAAAAAGCTTTAATCATGAGTAATTATTGTGATCTCACCAGGAATCGAATTAGGAAAACACCATATGAGAGACAAGCGAATTAGTCATTATACCATGGTCGGGAAATCAAAAAAGGTTTTTAATCAACAGTATTTTGAGTTTCTTCGAATGTTTAAGGACATGCTAGATCTTCTCCCTAGAGAGTTATTTAGATATGAATTTGTTGCAACAGAGAGAAAACATTTTTAAGAAGGCATTACAGAAATTAAGGCATTTACAGGGCTTTTAACCTATCATTCGCTGAATTAAATGGCCACCTTACGCACAGTGTAACATTCATCATTCTGTCAATGTTTGAAAATCCACATTTTCTCACCTCTTTCAAGTGTTGACTTTTGTGAAGTAAAAGAGCTGAAATCTTCATCACGTGGGCGTGGGTGAGATTCATCTGGCTAAACCATTTCACGAACTAAGCAACGCCCTCAAACGTTTATCTATGTTTATACTTCTTATACCATTTAGTTGAATCAACAGTGTTTTTAGTATGTCCGAATAAATGAAGACAGGCTGGATCTACCCCCTACGGAGATATTATGATGACAGGTCATAAGCCCTTTAAATGCCTAGACTTCCATATTCTTTTCTCAAAATTTTTTCCCTCTCTGTTGCATTTTTTTTTGTATATGTTTAATGGTAATTCACACACGCACAGTTCTTAAGATAGGAAAATAAATTTGGGGAACTCATTTTTCTATTAATAATAATTTTGAAATAAATACGGCTTATACAACGAAGCGTCTCGATATCTTAAATATTCCAATGAAAAGGGGATTTTGGAAATTGGATTTCTGTTTACAAAAGGGCTTTAGGACGGGACTCAGGAGAACAAATTTTCTTGAATAAAAATGAAATTTTTGGTAGATTTGAAGGAATGTACCACAACATAATTTTATAAGAAACCGAAATTTCTTTTTTTTCTTTGTGACAAGTTTCCGTATGGAAAATGATTTTTGAAGAACTTAAAATAATATCATGTGTCCGTATTATAATTCCCTTACACAAGATACGTGAAACAATGAAAAAAACAATTGTTTTTAAATCATTTTCTCTCCACGTCACTTTTAAAAATATGCGTTTACCTTATGGTTTGATGATCAAATGGCATTTTAAAAATAAATAATTGAATTTGGATATTTTTTTAACGATTGTAAGTATTCTTATCTTTGCAGGTGAAATCAATCCAAGCATTATTTAATTATTACGTTTATCAATTCTTAAAGAAATTGTGATTTTTTAAAAAGATTTGGTTTGGTGATAATTTTTAAAACATCTATTTCAATAAAAAAATCCTGGTAATGGAAGAAAAAAAATATTTTAATCGACTATTATTTTTTTTTTGCTTCATCACTTTTTTTCATTTTAAATATTTCTGCAAATATAATTTTAGTTTCAAATTATTATTTGTTTTTTTTTCGGTTTTGTTAATTTGAAGTACTGACCATATTTTATCACTTTCATTATTTTTATAATCGATAAAGTATGATTTTTTTGAAATCCTGCCAACAGTATTGTTTTTACTGTCAGGAAATCGTTTTTTTTTTATTTAATTCATTTCAGTTTTACTGACTTTGAATTGAATTTTAAAAAAAGTGTAAAAGAAGCATAAAAAATTAAAAATTGTTTTCAGGCGTTGCCTAGTAGGTGAATTAGTTCTGCCAAATGAATTTCACGCATACTAAAAAGGTTTCAACTCTTTCACTTCACAAAAGTCAACAGATGGAAGAGTTGAGGAAAAAAGTTGAGTGAATGTTAGACAATGTGTAAAGTGGCTACTTAAACCAGCCAATGACAGGTCGTAAACCCTGTAAATGCATAGACTTCCATATTCCTTTCTCAAGAAAATTTTCTCCCTCTGTTGCAACAAACAAATTGAGATGTTCTCTTTCATCTATTTGACATTCAAATTTGAAGGCTTGCTCAAATAAAATGTTGTGTAATGTAAAAAAATTACAATTCTTGAAGAACAGAAAATTTTCTTTCAAATTACGTATAATTTTTATCGATTTTTAAACTTTTGGTCCTTTAACTTTTTTAACTCATTTTAAAATTTGGAAAAAAACTAAGAGTGTTGTCGCCTAATATTATCACGATGTTATTTAACTAACGATTTACAAAGCCAAAATGAAGATTGCAACGGACAAAAAATAAGACTAAACCTTTGGTAACATTTCACAATAAATACAGTTACGAATCTTATGCGACCTTTCTTAAACCTAGTGATTCATTAGATAAGTTTGGGGGTAAAGTTTATAGACCGAAGCTGAAGGCTATTTGGGGAACAAGAAGCACAAAATAACGCAGATAGAATTACAACTAAAGTTAGAGGTACAGCGCAACTACCTCTTTACAAAGTTTCGAATATAGGTACACTCGTAAATATTATATTAAACTTTTGAGCGCGTTTCAATAATAATGACTTTGAAACATTACAATTCTCAATGCCTTAAACACATAGGACTTGACAATCTAGCTTTGACTTTTCAAATAACAATTAATTAATATAACGTGTGTCTAAGATAATAAGATAAAATTACAATAAACGTATACATAAATATCATTTTTTTTAAAAAAAAGGACGTTTTAATTTAATTATTTATTCTCTGTCTATCAATTCATACAACTTTTCTTTCAAAAAGCGTGGGTGCCTCAAATTCGCAATTAAAAGCACTGTGTTTTGAAAACAGAATTGTTCACAACAATTTGTTTAAAAATAGCAATAGCTTACATCAATTTGTTTGAGAACAGAAGGATATTTTTACCTATTTAAATATGGAGAGTTAAACTAGGTACCATACAAGTTTTCGAAAAAACGCTATTTTTTTATTTTCGCTGGGCATACTATTTTTTTGTTAAGTGTCCATAAAAACACAAATTTTCAAATATTGTCTAAAAACAGTTAACATCGCTCTAAAATTTGAAATTATATTTAAATATACATACAATAATACAATTAATAACATCTATATGGTGCACCTAAAGTATTTTTATGATTTTATCACATTAAGATATATATTTTAATGGTATAATTATACATTTTTACAATTAAAAAAAAAAAAAAATCACTTGTTATATTTTTACTTAAACTAAAATCCCACCAAACCACTTTCTGTTGCTTGTTGGCGAAGATTATATTTGTACTAACTTAATAATATTATTGACATTTATAAAAACAATCAAAAACAGATAAAAATTAACAGCCGGAAAGATCAGAATAAACATGTTTATACAAATAATAATACATTTTTACACTAATAATTTATTTTTTAAATACAAGAAAATATATGAAAAATTAAAATATTTACACCTAAGCTACTATAAAAACAATATTAAAACCGTTGTATTCAGTTTAAACATTCCCGAAAAATTGTTGGTTTGTGACATTTTAGGTTTTTAAAACGTCTTCAATTACAACTGCGTATTGTTAAATTTATACTGGAAAATTTTTCTGATTATTTTTTTGAATTTTTATGTGTAGTTTGTCGTATTGTTAGTAATTTTACATTTCTCGTACAAAATAAAACAAGAGTAAATGCTTGAAGAATCACAGGTTTTGATCTTAATTTGCCAAAGGCTTTGTCCTTGTTTTGTTCATGACTGAAATGCCAGAATACACAAATGTCAATTCGCATTATCATTTGGTAGATCTGCAAGCTCGTCAGACGCAAATTCAAAGCTCCGTTCAATAAAACGTTCGGCGACGCTGAAGTTTTTTTATCTCGCGAAATGTATCTATGCTACGGCATATGTGATGTACTTTTGACAGTTTGATAATGATTGATTATGGCCTAGAGTTATACGAACGAATGGGAGAGTGAGATGGCAAAAAAGATGACAGAGATGGCGAAGTATAATAAAGCAAAAGAAAAGATTCCCTAAAGAGAAAATTGAATATTGTTGAAGGGAAAAAATTCAAGTCGTAGCTTAGAGACGCAATTCCAAGCCAAAATCGAATTTATGGTGAAAGGTGTGTTTTCATACTGATCCTATGAGGATTTACTATGAAAAATTCTCACGCATAATATGTAGATCGATCATATTATCTTTCATTCTATTTTTACTCTCACTGTGGACGAAAATAAAGTCACATTATTGGGAACATAATTTCATTGATGAGAATATCATAAATTTTATATTCAAAGCACTTTGTGCTTATTTATTATAATAAAACAAATAAAACAACTTCATTTTTGAGCAATTTATTTTTTTATATGTTTCTGCTGACCGGTTTCAAAGCTAAACAAGCTTTTTTATCAAGGTTTACTTAACTAATCAAAATAAACCCGACCCTCTAGTCTTATTTACAATTTTCAATTCACTCTTCGATGCGCCTGAACTACTGAGCTCGATAAAATTAAATATCCCAACTAGAAACCTCAGGCAAAACTTACTCTTTCATACCGATAACCATAGAAATAACTATGGTTTTCATTCCCCTAGGCCCGGAATTCTTAGGTCTGCCAACAAACATACCAGTCTTGATTTCTTTGATAACAAGTTATCTTCTTTCGAACGATCACTGAATCAAATTCAATTATAAACACCCCTCTCCCGCTTCCACTCCTATCAAGTCTACTACATACAATTATGTATTTGAAAATATTGTATTAAATTTTTTTGAATAAAACTCCCGTTGATCCCTTTTTCTCTTACATCATTTCACATTACATACATTAATGTTGTTATTTTTAATCAAATTTCTCTAATAAAATTTTAATTATTGCTAAAATCGCTTTAATGAAATTTAATTAACTACTTTTGGTTTAAAAACTTTTATTAATATTGCTTTTTCAAATTTTAAAGATTACTTGCTTTACCTGTTATTCTTTCATTTTTCTCTGCTGCATTGTTTATGCTGCATTGTCTACGTCATTGTCTGCAACTACTTTTAATTACTTATATTGTAAATATAAAGTCAATATATTGCTGCTCTTACCATAATGTGTCATTGGTTTTAAAGATGTTTTTTTTAATTGACTTAAATTTATTGTCTTATATTATTTAATTTAAAGATTATTCTCATCGTTTCATTGAATCTGACAAACTATGTATGTGTTTGTTAAAATAAAATAATACGTTTTTCCTTTTTGAAAGTATTCCTTTTTGAAAATTTTTTAATTTTTTTAATATCTGAGAATGTTTTTCAATCTTTATTCTTACCTTTAAATTACTTTTACAAAAAAAATTTCTTCATTTTTTATATTATTTCTATTTGTTAATACTAACTACAAACTTTTAAATACCTTTTTCAACTTTAATTTTAATTTTTAAACAACTTCCATTCATGTTTTTTTCCTTCTCTTTTTTGTACTTTTATTGATAACTTTACATTGAAATTATTATAAAATATGAAAACTTCACTGGTCTATTCAAGTTAAGTCTTACTGTGTGAAATATAAAACCATGTAACCTAACTGTATGTTTCCTGGATAAAAGAAAAATTTAAAAAATATCATTATTTCTTTCTACTTTCCTTTCTAATAATTTTCTTTATATAAATATTTTCTCTCAAAATGCACATTGGGCATATAAATAAATAAATAAATGAATAAAGATTGCTGTCTTTTTTTATTATATCAGTAATATGCTCCACACGTGGAACAAATAAATCAAGTGTTTTTGTCTTTTAAGGATGGGAAGATTTCTTCGTGACTTTAAGATTCTATAAAGAAATTTAGCATATTTCAAATTAAAAACAATTCTCGTGTGCAACTGTAGGTATGATGTCTACTTTGCCAACAAAACATCAAAAACAAATCTCATAAATTTCAAATATAACTTATCCTCTAAAAAGTTATTTTACATTAAAGTTTTTGAATTTTATAAAATTAAAAGCTTTTACTCGCGGCTTCATTCATGTGATATTAGGGAAAAATTAGTAAGGTTTTTTTATTTTTATGTGCTTTCTTATGATTAAACCAAAATTTTCAATTTTGGAGGCCATTTTTAAAGAATTGTAAATAACTCACTATTAGAAAATGGGAAGCAAGTCGTGGTAGAGCGGGGTGCGATCCTTGGACCTCTGACCCGTCACGGGACCACAACCCGGCTTAAATTAGTTTGATCATTTAGCAATACAATTTTTCCCGATAGCATTGTATATTTTTTTTAGGGATAGAAAGTAGCCTGATCGATTGCCGACCCTCCAAATATCACCATGAAATAAAAACGACGATCCGTTATTCTATGGCTACGTAGCATCGTTATTCTGTTTACAAATCCAAAATCCTAATACAAAACCAAACTAACCATAAGGCGGCCTCCGTAGTGTAGTGGTCAAGACGCTTGACTCACGCACGGAAGGTTCCCGGTGAGAACACAAAAAAATAAAATGTGTTTTTCTCAAGCCTGGGTGCTCTGTGATGTAATTTACCACTGTAATTAGGCCTCCTGGCCTGTTGTGGTGCAAAAAAAAAAATGTAAAAAAAAATGTTAATAGCAAGTCAAGTATAGAAATTAAAAGAATCAATTAAAATTGATTATATTTATTATGAGCGGCTACTCATTTTCAAATAGTGTTGCTCATTGTTGCTATATTTAATAATTTATTATTGTACTTTTTAAATTTTGGAATGAAAAGCCAGTAATTTATTTCTCTTCTCACCTCTCCGGCTATATCCATGCAAAAAAAACCACGTTAATCGGTCGTTTCGTTGCGACGTAATGGAACCACAAACAGCAGAAAAACACGGAAAATATGGAATTATAGATATCATTATAAAATAATATTTAGGAGATGTATTTACCTACGGCAATCAAAGTTTTTTATTTATTTATTGTTTTGGTGTTTATTTTGTAAGACTCCATATTATAATGTTATTACCAAAATTAGTTTTAACGAATGCATTGTTTAAGTAAACTGAAAGTCTCTTTCTAGAGTTATACAAGTTTTAAGCACTTAAATCATAATTGAACGTATCCTACTTAACAATTGGCTTTTGATTGCTATTTGTTTTTCCCATAACTATAATTTATATACACGCCAAGCATGATGCGTTCAATTATTATTTGAGTAACAACATTTATATGGCCGTAAAATAGAAGGACCATCAGTCTATTTTATCTTCGCATTCATGCAATTGCCGGATTTTCATTTTAAAGAAATAAAATTACATCACTCAAATCATTGTTTGATTAAAAAATTGAGGTTTAAAATACATGTAGTTTGATCCCTTCCCGCTTTTTGTAGATCTCTTTGTCACTAATATATTCTAGGATAAAGTAGGATAGACATGATTTAACTAGAAGTCTTATAATAAAGTAGGTATACTGGCAAAAAATTTTAACTCGAAAATATGCAGATTTGTCACAATTACGCAGTTTTGTAAAGTTTTTAGCGCCCTACAAACTGACAAAATACACTCAGCCGTTTTGAATTTCATATATCTGTTGTTTTAAAAATAAATTTAAGCTTAAATCGTATACTCGGTATTTTATTCAGGCTAAAATATTAAAATTACTTAATATTTAATGAATTTAAATTAAAAAACGGATAAATTAAAAACATGTTCTTAAATGTGCATTTTATTAATTTATCATTATATTTTAATAAGATATAAAAGCGTAAAATTGGAACAAAACGTAAATGCTTGATTTCTCAAAATAGGGATTTGATAGCTAAACTTTTTTGCCAGTATACCCACGATATGTAGATTATAATTTCTGGCTGCGATACGATCCCACTTACTATTTAATGATGCTCACACTTACACACACTTACACACACCTGAACACTTACTCCCACACTAATACACAGAAACACACATCTACAGTTACTCTCAAACAAATACACATAAACACACCCTTTTGTTGTAACACAATTTAATAATATGTATAATTCTTATTTAGAAACATCGCTGGTCTGTCTTTAAACCGTATTTTTTTAATGTTATTATATTATTGTCGACTGTTTGTTTCTTTAAAATAAATAAATAGTTAACAAACTACAACAGGGATGGAGAATACCTTAACTTAGGGAATATGGAAGTCAAGGCATTTACAGGGCTTATGACCTGTCATTGGCTGGTTTAAGTGGCCACTTTATACACTGTGTAACATTCACCATTTTGCCCGTGTTTAAACATCCATATTTCTTCAATTCTTCCATTTGTTGATTTTAGTGAAGTTGAAGAGCTGAAACCTTTATTGTTGTGAAGAGATTCATCTGATTGAATTATTTCACATACTAGGCAACGCATGAAAATATTTTTTTCAATTTTTAAACTTCCTCTTGGACTAGTTGGTTTCATCATAATATTTGAGTTTGTCCAAATGTTCGCAGACAAAAGACTGGATTTCACTCCCTCGGGAGTCATTAAGATTAACAAACTACAAAAGTGACGGAGAATACCTTAAATTAGGGAATATTACACTTAAACCAGCCAATGACAGGTCATAAGCCGTGTAAATGCCTTGACTTCCATATTCCTTAATTTAAGGTATTCTCCATCCCTGTTGTAGTTTGTTAATCTTAATGACTCCCGAGGGGGTGAAATCCAGTCTTTTGTCTGCGAACATTTGGACAAACTCAAATATTGTAAATAAATAATTGTTTAATTATACTGCATACGATAATTTGATTGTTCGTGTTTGTTTTTGCTGAGTGAAAATCTGTTTACGCAGTTCTTTATATATGCATTTTTTTCATGTAAGTTTTGTAATTGCCTTGGGCCGTAAATGTAATAAATAAAAAAACCTATGTTTATGCTTGAACTTAATGTAAATTTATGTATTTTTAAGAACAAATTAGTGAGTGCGAGTTACGATGTAACGCGAGTCTATTTATAACAAAACCAATTAAGTTAGACCAAACAGTGTAATAATACTCGGTCTATATTAAGTTGTGACAAACTAGTTGAGTTCTGGTCCATTGACATAACACGCTTATCCGCTTAGTTTCACAGTCTCAGCAATCACTCGTAAAATGGGACAATTGATGTTTCACGGGATCCTTCATTCTTTGCGTATCCTTTGAGAGTATGCCCATTTGTATACAGTCCTTATAATCCCTGTGTTGAATGGAAATGCAACAATTTCAAAAGGATTCCCAGGGACAGACGCAGGTAAAGTTATTGTAAGTTAAACATAATTGAGGACTTCAAAAGAAGTATTGTTTAGTACGGCAGTAAATTTGAAGGAATTTTAGCCATTTGACAGTTGGTAGTCGATGGGTATTGTGAATAAGTTTTGGCGCCATGATTGAAACGTTATTGGTTTCTTAACCCTTTCAGACCTGAATTAATTTCTGTGACTAAAAAAATAAATTTAAATAAAGGTTTTTTAAAAATAATTTTAGGTATTTTCATTGTTTTTAAATAAAAATATGCTTGAACAATTTTATATATTGATTTTTTCTACAAACAATGGTCTTAAACTGATAGTCAACCAAAAACATAAATTTAAATATATCATTTTGTTAAAATGTATCTAAGCATACAACGAAAATTGGCCAAGTCGGAATTCTCCTCTGTTGGCAAATCAAGATTGAAATTTTTACATAGACACTAACTTATAGTTTTGCTATCTGATACATAATTGATTTAATTTATTTTTTGCTTTACATATTACAAATCATTAGCAATATATTGTTTTAGTATGGAAGTGTTTTGATTTTATGAATATTTTCTGTAGCAGATGTTCATAGATCGACTTGATAAATATTTTTAAAAAAAAGATTTTTAAGTAGAATAAAATTTGATATAAATCTCAAAATTTTACCTGGCCACTTTTCCTTGGATGCTTGCAATATGTTTATTCAATCAAATTAATTTGTTGAGAATTCATAATGTATATTTAAATTTGCTTTTGATATTATTGATAAGGATGACAGAAATTCACTCCAAAACAAACAAATCAGCCAATGTAAAAAACGAACTTGACGGGAGAATGCTGATTACTGAAGTGTACAAAAAAAAGACGTTTTTGGGAGTTCTAGTACTTAAAAATAAACTCGCCGCCTTTACATTTCGGTAGGTACGACAATAAAAAACCTTCAAATTCGTAAATATTTTAATGAACACCTGGGCTGAAAAGGTTAAGTTATAATAATAGATTCGTCAAGTCGAATAAAAAAATATCTCTTTGTTCCATTTTCTGACATTAAGCATTTCATTTTCATTATGTACAAAACAGTAAGGTACAAGATACAATATTACATTATTAGACATGAAGATGTATCATACAATTACAAATCTCAAAGTTATATTCATGATTGATACAGGAAGAAGAAAAGAAAAAATAGTACCTACTAAGTAAAAAAATATAAATATGGGTAATTTTTTAACATGTAAAAGTGAGAAGACATTGATTATTTACAACACGGATCAGTTATATCCGGTTCAGGGCAGATTGGCCGGAATAAAAAAAAAATTGTTACATATCACCTAAATCCTAAATTTGTTTAAACAAAGAGGACAACATTTTTGCAAAAGGAATATGGAAGTCTAGGCATTTACAGGGCTTATGATCTGTCATTGGCTGGTTTAAGTGGCCACTTTACACATTGTGTAACATTCACTATTCTGCCTACGTTTTGACATATATATTTCCTCAACTTTTCACGAAAATCCTGTTTTCCATGTCATTTTTGCGTCTCGTAGTTTTGACATGAGCTGCCTACAAAAAGTAAGCGGACGACGTTCAGGACGTCGAGGACTTAATGTCCTGTAAAGTGATTGTATCGTAGTAACGGCATCTACAGTAAAAACAAACATAACTTATAAAATAATTAAAATTTGAAAAAAAAAGATTTACTGATTTCAGAATATTAATATACAATACTGATCAGATAATTATTTCTCATATTTGATAATTTTTCATTCTTTTGGTTTGTACAATATTGTACATGTAACATAGACGCATTAAATCCCAACTTCCAATAGGTATAAAAATACTCTCTTGGCAAAAAAATAAACCTTTACGGGTGATGAAACTTTGCCATAAAAAATATATAGCCCCTGCTATCACTATGTACTTAATTTATTTTAGTACCTAAGTCCACTCCTTGTAGGGAGATACAAAATGTTTAATTTAGGATTATCTTCCTCTTTTATTTTATGTCGATCTAGTCGGCGTCACACGAGCGTGTAATTGGCTGGCATTACGAAGGCTAAGCTGTTATTTTTAAATAACTAGGTTGACGGAAAACCGACATAAACAGTTTAGACGCGTAAGTCAATTTGTAAAAGTCTTAGACATCCGACGGCTCTAAGCGAAACAAAACATTGGCTGAAAGTAAAAGCTCGCCACGGAAAAAGCTCATGAATTTACATTATGTTACTTTTAACCAGTCTTTCCAATATATTTTTTCAATATATTTTTTCCTAATTGAAAGCTTCGGATTGATGACACCACATTTTGTAAGCCAAAAATATCGATACATATAAAATAGTAATACAATCATCGTATCTAAAAAAAAAAATATTTAGTAATTACTAAGCTTTAAATTTTGCACTCTTCACTGATGGTTTTAAGTTAGCAGATCATTATTTGATAATTTTTTTGGAATTATTTGTAAAAATATTATAATGTAATATAAAACGAAACGAAAGAGTGAAAAACTTTAAATAAATATTATTTAGATCAGTATATTAACAGAGATGAAGACCATTTTACCGTAGCAAATTTAGAAGTCTAGGCATCTACAGGGCTAATGACCTGTCATTGGCTAATTCTAGTGGCCCCTTTACACACCATTATGCCAATATTTATTTATTATTTTTTTTTTCCACATAATCAACCATGATTAATAATAAAAATACCTAAAAAGACCTCACTGAAGTTACCCGTGCCGAGAACACTTAACAATATACTTTTTTTTTAAAATATTTTTACATATATATTCCTTCAATTCTTCTATCTGTTGATCTTTGCGAAATTAAAAAACTGAAACCTTTATTGATGCGGGTGACATTCTGATCGAATTATTTTACCTACAAACTAGAAAATATTTTTAGATTTTTTATATCTTTTTGTACTAACTGGTTTTTTAAACAATATTTTAAATCTAACTAAATTATTGTACACAAGAACTTACACTTAAACTTATTTTTAATACAACTGTCAATGTATTATAAGAAAGTTTTTATTAAAAATTTTCGGGTTTAAAAGTAAGCACGTCATTTTGTCGTCACACGTTATGACCGCCGACTGCGCTTCTAATAAACATTGCGTACAAGTTTGACACCAAAACGTTATACGTGCCGTTAGTCCCACAGGGCGCAAAACGACTAGTTTTTGAGTAATTCAAAAAATGCACATTTTAAATAATTCAGCAAAAAAATATCCAACGTTGCACCAAAAAAATACTTATAAAGGTTCCATCGTATTTTTTTGCTTAAAACTAGGTATTCAATAAAATAAGCAGTTTTTATTGCAGTCCTGTAAGAAATAACAAAAATGTCGTAGACGGTGGTGTTGCTACCTGCTTATGGGATGAAATGCAAAACTGACTGCACCCTGGTTCCATTATTATTATGATTAATTGAGATTATGGATTTATTATGATTTTGTCAAATTTGTTTTATATATAAACGCCCCTCTGGTAATAAAACGAACCTTAAAATATATATGAATATCTGTTGATCAGTCTGAAAATGCCCATTAGAGAGATAAAGCGCTAATTGGGCGAATAAATATGTGGAAGTTTACCAAGTATTTTTAATTGGTAATTTATATGTAAATATAAGTTATTACATCATACATACCCTATTTTAAGGGCATCAAATGAACTATTTCAAAGTAATATATTTGAATTGTTTTTGTACATAAGGCCGTTTACATGTAGATAATACAATAGATTTAACAATATTGTCTTGTCCTAGCTCCGTGAACAGCCTGGACCGCGTAGGACAGAACGCTAAAATTCGGCCCCAGTTTACAGGTGACGGCTGCGAAAATGAATACACGACATCGTTTGTTAAGATCGAATTCAAGAAAAGCCTAGGTCCGTTCATTCATATATTTTTTTTTCATTTTTATTACTAAGGTCTTTAGAAACTTAATTTATCTTTCCGCAGTGACTTCATTTTTTATTATTTCTTTTGAGTTTTCAAAAAAATTGGCCGTATTGAGCGCAAATTTGTTTGCAGTTTAACCTCTCGGTGTCAAACATAGGACAATCGTTTAATATATGGAGGACGTCCTAAGAGATAAGTCCATCGCAAGGACAGCAATCATTATCTCTTTTTGAAAATCTATAATGATATTTTCGGAAAACGACACGTTCACGTCAAGCAAATCGCTATTGTCACGAAATCCTGTCCGTACGTGTTCATGCGAGGACAGTGTGGCCGCTGCGCGGTGGTGGAAGTAATCATTGTTCCAAGGAGATAGCCTGCTCATGTGCCCATGAATCTCGGTGGCGATGTCTCCGAACATATTTTTTCCCTGAAAGTTGCTGTTTACACGTGGACAACGGTCGAGTCCTGGGACAAAACAATATTTTATTGTCTACGTGTAATCGGCCTTTGTGTGCAAAAATATTAAAATTAAAAGCTGTAAATGTACCATAATACAAAATGAATGAATTATTTTGATGTTGTAAACATTTCCGTTTTTTTTTATTTGTATTTCTCATTATTATTTATTTAATAAAATAAGCAATGATTCTTAAATAAAGTATCAATTTTTTTTTAAAATAGTAGCAAATTTTCACGCAATTTGTTAAATTTCATATTTCATGTGAACTGCTTTTCTTTGTTTGACGTTTGTGGTGGAATTTGTTCCTGGGAATATTAATAATTAGTGCGAGATCGTTAATTACGACTTGACATTTATATTTGAGTTTCTGGCTTTTGAGATTTTGATAAATATTTAAACGCAGTATTCTAATACACATATCAAACGAAAGCTTTCATGTTTGGCTTAATAAATAATGCTTATCGTTAAATTTATCGAAAATCTACTTTAATTGAAACAGAATAAACTTGCCTTAAGTAGTTTTGTTACTAAACAACAAATCATAACGATAACTTTGTTTTATTAGCAGTAATTTAATTTTAATTATTTTTTATATCTTATTTATCGAATATCTTATACGAAAAAAAAAACATGGAAAGCCTTAAAACTAAAATAAAACACTTGTATTAACCCATGTTTTTATGTAGTTATTTTTGCTTTTCTTTTCAACATGTAAAATTCAATATTCCGACTCGTAGATTGAGAAACAATGAAGTACTGTTCATCGATCAGCATAGAACAAACTATGGCCTAAATTATCCAATGACCCGCCTTTGTCATATTGTTAACTCAAGACAGGATCTGGACTTTTCTAGTTTAAGTTTACAATGATTTAAACAAGCACTAAATAAATAGTCCAGATCTTGTCTCGATGTCCCTTATGTTTGTCAATGTTTCTTTTTTTTTTCTTTAAAAGTTTTAAACTATTCTTTTATTGTAATATTTAAACCTTATAAATTGTATACATGGACAATGTCCGTTAATAAATAAATAAATAAATTTAAAGTAATGCTGATGTATCATACATTTTTTAAAATAAAAAATAGAGTGAAACAGCTTTTTGTTTCACATGGTAGTTCAGGATTTAAAAAATATTTCATTGAGAACCATGTTTAAAATCAATATTTTACTTCCACCCTGCCATTGAGTCGAAAACACTCGTCCGGGGTTGTAGTACTTCTATTTATACTTCACGCACAAAACTGTATTCCTTATCTGCCCACATACATACAAGTATGCAAGATTTGATGCACGTGGATCCATGAGAGCTCCTACCTAGTTGGATGTGACAGAAAAAAACGGTAATAAGCTTTGATACGTGTTTATTACACGTATGGACAGAGCAACGGAAGAAGTAACTACGTAAACGTTTTACGTTAGTAACTGTATAAATATTAAACTATTCAACTACATGATGGAATCGGCTGTACGAACTGACAAACTAAAGATGCTACCACTTATACACATTTATTACCCAGTGTTCATTTTACTTCCTGGTGTGATTTTGAGGTTGCGTACTAATACCATGTTTCTCAGAGATTTTATATCCGCTCGTATCAGCAGTTTGTTATTAGTTATTTAAATTTTTTAATAATATAAGGTTTGCATACAGACAATGTATGATTCACCTTATAATATAGTCCCACAGTATCATATATTAGGTAAACGAAATAAGTCTGTCTCGTAGTGTAATGATTGACGCGTTTGTATCTCATGTTTTAGATTCTAGGTTTGATTCCTGACAAGATGTAAAATATTGAATTATATAAACGCTCAGTTTTATTGTTCCTGGACTGGGCACCTAAATCGTAAGACTGATCACTTAACATTGCGGTTGAAATTGCAATGCCGTGCCGTATGTACCACCAGGTGCGGAAAGGGAAATGATGATGGCGATGCATTATATTGTTATAATTATAATTAATTTAAAGCTTTACCTTGCTTTGAAAAAGTTTTATTATAAAAATGTGAAGATAAAAATTATAATTACATTTTTGCCGGAATGGACAGAATGAGTTAAATAAATCAAATAAAACAACCTACAAATTTTGACCTTTTTGATACGAATTAAACATTTAACTGTTTTTTCTTTTGTTGATGCAACTGGCTTTTGTTGGTACAGAGAAAATTTATATATTACAGGATGAAACAAAGGAATCATAAATTTTATTTCACTTATAAAAAATATTTTGCAATTGTGTTTTGGCTTAATCAAAAAATAAATCGGAATATCCAAAGAATTTATAAATATAAGCCTCCGATGATTTAATGCACGGTGCAGTATGAATATTTCGTTACTGACCACCTAGAAGCCTTTGATGTTCGCTAATACCGAACAGGGTTTTACTGCTTAATGAGGATTTTTCCTGGTTGAAAAATATAACTGAAAATACAAAATTCACGAGCTTTTGTTAAAGCATTCAGTTTTTACCGGGCTGAAATTTTTCGCGTGATATCAATACTGCTATGGTGGAATTTTCTACATCAAATTACACACTTTAAAAATTTGTGTATTTGTTATTAAAAGGATTATTAATTTTGGGGTAGACTATAAAGGATTATGATATCGTCAAAACTGAACAACCCCCGTGTCATCAATCAAACTAGTTTAAACAAATAATGATGGATAAGTTTTTATTTATCCTGTGCAAAATAGAATAAATGCTTTCAAAAAATAACTTTTTTCTCATTGTTTTATTGAATATTATTTCATTTCCTATTATCAAGTCAATTTTATGAATTGAGAGTAAAATTAATTCAGCTCGGAACAATCTGTATCATAAACGATTAAGTATGTTTAATGAGATGCCGAAAGAGATAAAGGATGCTGAATGTAATAGTTGACGCTATTGCCTACTGTTTTGAGGTCCAGGAGTCGGTATCTGGAAAGGTCACCATGAAATATTCATTTTAAAGGTGATACTGATTTATAATATCATTGTTATATTTTTGAGATATAAAGAAAATTACTTTGTTTTATGAACCACCTGTTTATTGTCACAACCGACTAGTTTTGGCAACTGCACGTTGCCTTCTTCAGGGTTATATTAATTTAAATGAATTTATTAAAAAATGGTTAATTAATAAAGGTCGTTAATAATTAACCACAAAGTTAGTGCTACAAACATCCAAAATATAAAATAACTATCCCTGGACTGACACCTGAAGCGAAATACTGATCACTTTAACTTTAAGTAAATGATAATTGAGAAACATTTAGTTACCAACACAGTCTCCTATGTATCATTTACTGCAGACGGGGAAATGTTGAAAAAAATATTTTTTTTAATCTAAAATAAATTGCAGGTAAAAAAGATGCTTCAATTTTCTTTGCGTCCTACATTTTAAAATTAAATTAGATTAAATAAGCTACTTAACCAGCCATTGACAGGTCATAAGCCCTGTAAATGCCTAGACTTCTATATTTCCTTCTTTAAGGTATTCTCCATCTCAATTGTAATTTGTTAATCTTAACTACTCCCGAGGGGGTGAAATCCAGTCTTTTGTCTACAAACATTTAGACAAACTCAAATATTGTAATAAAACCAACTGGTCCAAGAAAAAGTTTAAAAACTAGAAAATTATTTTTAGGCGTTGCCTAGTATGTGAAATAATTCAGTCAAATGAATCTCTTCACAACAATAAATGTTTCAGCTCTTTAACTTTACTAAAATCAATTAATGGAAGAATTGAAGAAATATGGATGTTCAAAAATAGGCCGAATGGTGAATGTTACACAGTGTGTAAAATGGCCGCTTAAACCAGCCATTGACAGGTCATAAGCCCTGCAAATGCCTAGACTTCCGTATTACCTTCTTTAAGGTATTCTCCATCCCTGTTGTAATTTGTTAAATTAGCTACGTTCATAGACATTTAAATTTTTTAATTATTTTTCTTACTAATAATTTATCGTTCTTCTTATAATGTTTATTTAAAAGTCTCAGGGCATATTGGTTAATAATATAATTATAATCATTACTCTATTCGTAGCTAATGGTGCATAGGGCGCTAAGTACCCCAATTGCTGGATATTTCGGTAGTATTTTGTAAAATTAACGACAAATAGTAAGAATTATGCCTTAGGGGACAGTTCAATGACTATGAAATATTTTAGTATAAAAATACATATTTTAAGCATTTTTGACGACTATGTCGGGAATCAAAACCGAAACCTCTTGGATGATAGGCAAACCATGGCAAAGCAAGGCCTTGAACATGATACCACAAGGCGGACTGACGGTCAGCGTAATAATGATCAACAAATATATTAACGTTACATAGATAATAGATGCTAATTATAAAAAAAACACTAGTGGACCCGACAAACTGTATTCTGCCCGAACGTTGGCTTACCTGCTATTAGCTTGGAAAAAGACTTTTCATTAATACGTAGGTACTAAGTTACTTGTAAATGATTGAATTCCAAAACCAAAAATTATTAATATTCAAATATTGAATTTAAGTGGGTACCTAGGTTATTTTTACCAAACATAAAATTATCATTTTTTAAATATGGAATTGTTTTTCCGAATTTCAAACTCTGCTCTTCTTACAACAGGGGCACACTATATTTAGGACCGTGATTTTTAAAATGTATTGAGTGTCAGTTACTATTGTTAAGTTTTACCAAGAATCCAGTAAAAAGACGTAAATGGGTAGAAATGATAACGAATTAAAGGTATATATATATAGATATATATATATATAGGTATATATATATGTATATAAATAGATATATATATATAAAGGTATATATATATAGGTATATATATAGATATAGATAACGAAATAATCTAATTGACATCCACAAAAAACAAATGCTGTTTGGAAACATTCAAATACATTTTTTTTTATGTGCAAAAAAAAAACATCATCCTAATTCTTTAGTATATGCATTCTCGTTTAATGCAACACTGGTACGTCAATTAAAGATGAATTCTCTTAACGTTATTTTTATGGATTATATTAGAAATTTTAAAATCTACAGACATGCGCAAGGTAAAGCTCATTATTTTGCAAAAAAAATGTACCAAAATCAGTTAAACCGATTAGAAGTTTAGTGACATCGTACATACACAAGAATTATATAATATATCAAGATGTACTCATATAAACAAAAATTTCGCTATCCTCTTGAATATTAGAAAAATTAATTATTAATTAAAACAGTGTGATATTATTCGTTACTCCTCTCTAAAAGTGAATTAAAATATAAAACCCCCCAAAACAGTATTATTCTTAAATACTATTGTATGTTTTACATACTCTCAAAATCAATTTTCCTTTTTATTGAAATGTAATTTGCTTACAAAAAATACTAAAATGTTTGTACAATGTACGTACATCCATTAAAAAACAATCAGCAAATTATATGAAAGTAGGTATAATTATTTCCAGAGTAACACAAATTGCTTTTAAACCATTTAATTATTTAATTTATCACGATTAATGAAAAATTTACGAATAGTATACGTTTGGTTCAAAAGAATACTTATTTAACGAAGGGCGGTAATTTATGTGGGTGTTATTTTTATAAACTTTTTTCTTAGGGAAATATATTGAAATATTTAATGAATATCAACATAATAATCTTCGCATTAGGTTTAAAAAAATTATAACAAAGGTTTTGTTTTACACGTTTTGTTTATTTTAGTGTTATTTATGTATTTATTTGTGTGAATTAATTTATTAAAAACATGCAGTCAAAGAGTAAAAAGCCACATAATAACTTAGCATTTTTATCTACCATCAATGCATTTGAACAATTAATTGTTATATTTTTGAATATCAGCAATCCTTTGTAATTGAATAAACTGGTTATCTTTGACACAAACCTGTTATTAAATATGACATGACTGCAAAATAAAGTACTCTATTTACGCTTAATGAGCTACCACGGTGGGGTAGACTTGATGTCGATTTTTATCAAAGGCATTAAAATTTTCTGTAGAACATTCCACAAACACAACCCTTAATTTTTAACCCATGAGTGATTAAAAATATAGATTTAAACGCAGAGCAGGGAACCAATTAAAAATACCAAGTTACTGGGGCAGTACTTTAACGTATAACCTACATTATTTAACTCTGTGCGTACATACATACATAAATACATAGGTACCTTCTTTATCTGATGTAAAATTTATGCACCTATGGCGCTGAAAAGGGCGATGAAGTCAAAGCGTAGTAAAGAGAGCTCTCACAAAAAGTTAAAACGTAAAAAAACATTTATTTTATTTATTTTCTTGCGATCTCACGGCGACCCGAACCACTTGTATCTTAGCTATTACACCACATAGCCGTCAAAGTGTGAGCTTTGTAGTTATTGTTTTAGGCAAATATTTTTTTAAATTTTATTTTCTTAAATATATCGATTCTGTTTCTTTTAATTTCATAAGTTTACTGTACATGCTAATAATAATAGAACAAAATAAACCGAAAAAAATCACTTATAGGCATAACCTATGCGTGGGTATACTGATTTAACTATTATTAATATCGGTATGTTTTCTATTTTAAATCTATTTTTTTAAGCATTATTTAATGACATGAACAAAAACATGTAAAAAACGGTCATTCCTAAACACGGGAATTTCCTAGCTAATCGGGACATGAAGCGAAAAACCTCTGTACATTTTAGAACTGTGAAATAAATAAATAAAGCAGTTTAACGAGACAGCACGAGTATATGAACAAAATTACCCATACGTACTGATACATACATGGACACACAAATATTCATGCACAGCATACATGCGTATATAAACAAATATTTGCATACGAATATATGAAAAATGGAAAGTATAAATATTTTAGTACAAAAACCAAAATATATCATATTATGCTAGCAATTTAGCTAGAGTAATCAAGTACGTCTCTATCTATAACCAACTTTTTGGCATGTTTTTTAAAGGTGATATTGATTAACCTTTTAATGTATCTCACTTGATTTGTAAATACATTGTATGGTCTGTAAGCGAAGAAGAGTACATTTCTCTTTCCTAGTCTTGTAAAAATGGGTACTTTTATTTTAAGGTTTAGCCTCTGACTGGTTCGATTTTGATTAGTTTTAAATAAGTTTTTTCGAATTAATGTAAATTTCGAAGCCTGTACGCAAAATGTTTTTCTCTCATTCATGATTTTAGTTTTTAAAAAATAATTGGTTAGATAAGTAAGTAGTGGGTTTTTAATGCGTGATTTTAAGTATTATTTTTTGAGTTATGTCTAATTATGTGTTTATCTAAGGCTCTGAAATGTACAAGAGAATAAAAAACTTAGGAAAACCTACTCGTGTATTTAATATATAAGTTAAATTATTTATATTATTATTTATCAAAACGTTTATTTTTATTTGTAAACGTGCATGTCTTTTTGTAAATCAATCCATCTGTATGATAAAAATGGGAACTATTTTAAAAACGCGTTTTTAAAATTTCAAACAAAAATAACTCGAAGTTAATATAAAAAATAAGTTAAATTTTTAAGGGTCCTTTTATCTTTGATTTCGTAGTATCTACCTAGGCAAAATTTATTAACATATTAAATTTCAAAAATTAATGATAACGAAACCGTAATAAGCATTTGTTGGGATTTAAAATTGTATATTTACCTTTGTATTAAAAGCGATAAAATCAACAAAAGTGAAATACTTGAGTGTATAATGAGAAAGCAATGAAAAAATTCCTCGCATTTTAGCAGAAAAAACAGATATTTTATTTAGGCATAAAAGTAAAAAATGCCATTAAAAAGCATTGTGTCTTTTTACGAATTGCCCTATAAATTTACCTTAGAGCCGTCTTATTAAGATATATCTCCCTTAATTGTTAACAAAGGTATCAAACAGGCAATCTTTTATCTACCCTTCTGGGGGGCTAAGGGCCATTAGGAATTCGGGACCCTTTGAAGGGTAGAAACTTATGACTAGGGTGGCTCCTGTATTGAAATAATCATAACATATGACAAACATGTGTGACTTTTACGGATGCTCTTATTCAAATACATTTTTATTTCTATCACGCGTACTCGTATTTCTTTTCTGATGCATGACAAAAAATGATTGAATAACGCATCGGATAACGCACGAAATGAAATATTTTTTTTGAAAATGTATTGAAAACAATAATTTAATATACTTTCATATTACAACAGAGATGAAGAACATTTCAGAGGGGGGAATATAGAATTCTAGGCATTAACAGGACTAATGACCTGACATTGGCTGGCTACTTTACGCATTGTGTAACATTAACCATTTTGCCTCTGTTTGAACACTCTTATTTCTTCAATTCTTCCATATCTTGATGTTTGTGACTTTCACAGTGACTTGATTAATTGACATAGTTAATAACCTTTAAATAAGCGGAACTACATGCAGGATTATGGGATTTACCTTTTGGTGACTTATTTGAAAGACGTTGGGGTTAGGAAAGTTAACAATAACGATAATTATAATCTAATCAAACGTTATTTTATTTATAAAATTACTGGAATGGACAAAGGTTATTGTAATACAAGTAAATATAGTATTTGCTACCAGTCGTGTTTGCAATATGATCATGAGGATAAATGACAATATCCGAAAAGGTCCTTCATATGATTTGCCAAACTCACAGAAAAACGCAGTGAAATAAATAGCGTAAAATTCAGTTAAAATTGTGATATATGAAATTAAATTTTTTAAAAGACTTACTCGTTGATAGACAAAAAAAACTGTGCTTTTTTATATGAGTAAAACCGATAGAATAATCCACGGTCAGTAAAATGATTTCGGGTATGTGAAAGAACGTATTTTCTCAATTTTTCTGAAGTTAAAGAGCTAAAACTTTAATTGATGTGGATGAGATTTATCCGACTGAATAATTTTTTAATCATTTTTCATAGCTCTAAAACTGTTTAATGCATTTCATACAAACAGTATGATAGAGATTGATTATTTAAATTTGTTTTGATTTAAACATTTTACTGAAATTATGGATTAAAATAGCAGCTTTGAATAACGTCTTTTTTTAATGAATTTAGCATAATACACATATATTATTATTTTCTTATATTTTATTGACGTTTTTTTTTCGGCTAATATTAACAGGATTTTTTTTTTTTTTAATATCTATCGTATTTTTCCAGTAGCCTTTATTTGAATTTTAAATAAATGTATACTCACACACAGGTCATGCCTTTGTAGGATATTTTTTTTGTGTATATAGAATAATATATTTTGTAGTTGTTAGTTATATATACCTATAAAAAACTAAAAAAAAAAAAAAGTTAATCTACTGGGCAACGCCTGAAAACATTTTAAATTTTAAATTTATCTTTTTACACCATTTGGTTTATCATGCGTAGTGTAAAAAAAAATTAAAACTTGATTTCTAAAGATCAACTATTGTCAAACTCATTACAGTGAGAAAAACACGTTAAAAAATCTCATTCAAATGGAAACGGAATACAAAATGAAGCTATCTCACAAAAAGAATTTAGATGTAACATTAAAAAACATAAGTATCTAATTTCATAAAAACAAATCGTCTCTAACGGGTAAAGAGAAGAAATTGGCTGATTTTTTTAAGGTACTTTCAGTCCATTTACGTCTGGGTACAGCTGAAGCTGTAAGGGCTGTTATACTAAGAGTAAAACAGTATAACAGAACTAATGTTCGGGAGCGCTTCTAATATCTTTTAAGCGAAAAGCCTTCTAGTAAGAGCCTAGTCATTCCTATCACCATATGTTCTATTTCTAGCTTATTAGGAAACAAACGCCAAACTTTGCGCAGATTACTGTTCGTTGTTTACGTAACTCTAGTCATTTGCATGCATACGACAAGTTGGCTTACACGTTTTGTGTACTATCTCAAAAACTTGGATGAACTCCATACATAAACATGCTTATTTGGAAATATCGTCTTATTCCGCGAAAACCTATTGTGTCAAAATTTAAATAGCCAGTTCGAGATGGTGCAACATTAAATTTCAGTAAATATAGCTGTATTTTATTAATTCGAATTAATTTATTAAACGTAACTGCACATTGCATTTATACAGAAATTTTCTTCATGGAGTTGATTATTTGGGATAGTCGTTAAATGAGCATATTGAGTAGTTTATAATATGTATATGTACCGCATGTAGATTTGCGTATAGATGTGTGTATATTTATGCGTTCATATATGTGTACATGGATGTTTCAGAGGGTGAATTCGGTTCGGTATTTTTATTTAGTACCAATAATTATCTCCACGGAAAACGCAAATGTTAACGTTATTTTATTTTCTCACTTACGTCTCTATTTATTTATTTTTTGTTACATTTAATATTTCCATCTTTTGTTTAATTTATAAAATTTTAATTGTATTTTTTATGTTTGTAAAATCTTTGTTGTTAAATGACTGTGTTTTCTGACTAAAATAAAAAATATATAAATATATTTATAAAAAAATGGTGGATTCAACATTTAAAAAATATTTTTTTCTGATTAAAATTTACTAGATCAAGAGATATTTTTCATTTTTATTTAACCGAAAATGCTTCGTTTATAATATATATGATGTATTTAAAGGGTAAAACTCAAAGTATCTGGACTAATATTTGCCAGAAGTTATGTAAGTATGCAGAAATCCAAATAATTAGATCAACAATTAAATTAAGGTTTTTTTCAAACGCAAGATTTAATGTAGGATTTTTTTATTGCTTTTGAAATACAGCAAATTGGAATAAAATGAAAAAGTTACTTTATCACGTCCTGCAAAGTTAATTGGCTTGACGAAGAAATTCATTTACGAGCGGCGAGTTTTTTTTTGTAACAAATCCTTTATTTTTATTTTACCGATAATGACTCGGATATTTGGCAATCCGGATGACTGGTGTTCAGATAAACAAAGCTCTACTAACGAAACAAAGCAAAATTGCACCAAATATTTTACGAGTATGTCATGTGACTAAGCTGATTTAAATTAAACCAATAAACAACTTGTAGATTTACGCCAAACATTCCTTAAACCAAAATAAGATGTTAATGCATTTGAATGTTGTTTATTAAAATATGTTTTTATTAGAAATTACACTCGTTTAAATATTAGTTAACTATTAGGGCTTTAAGGCTATGCCCGTGATAAACCATAATAATTGACAGTAAAAAATACGTAGTAAAATTAATTCAACTATAACATTTGATGCAATAGAATAACAATTCAAAAAAAGAAGGTATAAATAATAAATAATAAAATTTCAAAGAAGACAATATAAAAAAAACAATCAGATACATTAAAACAATTGACCTTTTTTAATATCTACATCCCAAACATAATATAAATAATTATCTTCCTTAAATGGAAATATTTGAATTAAATTGAATAAATTGATAACTCAATAATAAATTTGTATTGATTTATTATATAATCAAAATTAAAATGAAAAACCTTCGTTTTGAACTACTTAATTACGGACAAATTTTTAAGCTGAACAAGAATCTTTGTTATAATTTCAATAATATTGTTTTTTATTTCGATAACAAAAGCGTAAAGACGAACCCATAACATAATATCGGTGAAGTGTTGTTAGTTCGTATATGAACACACATGTATAAATTTTTACCGTCGTTAAGTCGTAAAGAAAGTTTAGACAAATGTAAGGATTTATTTCACCCAATAGCAATTTTACCTATTTTAAGCGGTACCGGCGCCGGGTTTACGTTAGGATCGGAAAACGTTAAACGGAATCCTACACACACAGGTCCTAATAACCCTTTTTGTACCGGGAGATTTATGAGAAAAAACTTTTATAAATTCCGCTACATTAACCCATAGATCGATTGCGGGCCATATATTGTGCCGAAAATATGGCTTAGTCAAAAACTTATGCCAGTTCTCATTGAACGTCGATTTTAACATTATTTAACTTGTAAGCTGAATGTCTTTACAAACTATATGTTTGTTCTTTGTAAACTATATGTTCAGGTGAATGAACAGCAATGCAGTTATGTATGTGAAATTGCGTTCGTCGCGGGTTCGATTAACGCCAGTTGCAAGGAAAAAAACAAAGAATTTCTTTTTAATGGGTCTGGGTGTTGTAGTTAATTTTTATAACTTTCTTCTATATCCTCTCTTTAACATCTCTATATGAAGCCTATAATGCCTTTAAAATAGAGAGTTGACGAGAAAAAAAAAAACAAAATAGAAACAGAATTCTGCATGTGTGTTTTTGAGTCGATGGCTGCTCTCAAGTAAAAATCCTGAATAAGACAATCGAGTAGAAATAAATCCGCTTCATTGTGCAGTGGTTGATGCGTTCGCCAACCATTATCGAGTTACCGAGTTCCATTCCTGGCACAGTGGACGTGAAATATTGATTTTATCGGATTTTTTAACTGCAATATTCCATTGTTCCTGGACTGTCATTGGAAGCGTAATATTGATGAACTTACTTTCATGTGACAGATCATGGTCAAACAAAAATGCATATAGTTAACCAATGCATTTCATCACCAAGGGTGCGGATAAGAAAATGATAAAAAATATTTCCTTTTGAAGTCGTTAAATTTGGTATTAAAATATCTTAATAGAAACAGCGTTTTCACCTTCTAACAGGTTTCTTCAGACTGGTAAATATTATATAGAAATTATAAAATTTATACAAAACTAGATATTGTTTATCTTATCAAGTATTTGATTATCTAGTCTTCCTTACTTATGTATTTATTTAAATACCACATAATTTTATAAACATTTCAATACCACGATAAGAATTCAATAGTCTTTAGTAAAGGAATTTAAAATATATTAAAAAAACAAAACTTTTGCCACAATTTGTGTTTGCAATATGGCCATGAAGAAGAATGATAATGTCCGACAAAAGCTTTTTATATAATTTGTCAAATCCAGAGTGAAAAGAGCAATGAAAACACTAGAGTAAAATTGAATTCAATTCGCGGCTTGTGAAATTAAACATAAGAACAACGCGTTCATTGACAGAAAAACATTGATTTTTAGTACGAGCAAAATTGATGAGAAAACACGCGATCATTGAAATGGTTTTGTAGAGAAAATATTTCCACAGCAAAAAAAAAATAAAAAAATCTACAAACGTATCGAAAAAAAATCAGTGTTTATTCGATCAAAAACGCTTCTTAAATTTATTATTGTTATCGCATTTCGCCTGCTTCATCTTTCTGTGATAATTTAAAAGTCATTACAAATTGGAACGTCAACACATTTTCAGTAGAAATTTATGGCCATTGCGTAATAAAATATTCCGGTGACATTTTTCTCGTTCGTGATTGAATTAAGATTCGTCGAAGACAATAAATCATCTTCACTGTAATTGGTATCCCAAAATAATACGCCCCTGCCTCCGGAGCGGGCCGGCTACAGATTTTTACGTGAATTTTTAACGCGGCAAGAACACTAGTACCTACGCGTATCTGCGTCACGCGCGACATGGTAAGCTCCAAATTCTTCATCCTGACAGCCAATCAAGTGTAAAACACTGAAATCAATTATTACGGTGAAGTAACCTATCATCGTACCCGCCACCTATTACCGCGTCATTTTTAACTGTATTTTGATGTTAATGCGAATGAACATCTTATGGTTCGTTCTCGGTGTCATGAAGGGTTTAGCGCGACTAACATTTGTACATTGTATATATAAATAGCACATAAAAAAAAAGTTCAAGAACTCTACTATATCTATGTTCAGGGAACCAAGAGTAAGGTTGCATGCAGAATATTTGGAAACGCTGTTTTTAAAAACCAAAACTTAACATGGGCCTAAGAAACTTATTTTATGTTTAATTATCTATTTTTCGTAATTTAATAAAAAAGTTTTATAATTAAGGCCTCAACTTTATTATTTAATAAATAAACACAAATATGAAGGTAGTAGAAGCAAACTAAGAAATCTCCACCAAAAATGAAAAAAAATAGTTATTGATGCCAAAATAAACTAAACATAAACACCTACCTACCTTAATAATAGCGTAATTCTAAACCGTCTCTAAATCTTGCAAAAACAGATTTTAATTGTACTACCTGACTCCGCAAACTTAGCATTCTCCATTGAGTTGGTGAAGCATAATTATTACAAATCTCACAATTCTTTTTTCAAAGTTTATCGCAAATATCTCAGTAACTCCTTCAATGGAGATTTTTAAGTTTGCTTCTAATACACTCATATTTCAAGTTTTTTTTTATTTTTTTTTTTTTTTTTATTCATCTAAATTACACATCAAAGTTTAAATATTAATGGAGTAATTGATGCTTTTTAGGCTATGCCCGTGTCAAGCCATAATAATTAACAATAAAAATAAGTAGTAAAATTAATTAGATTAAATTATAATGACATGTGATGCAAAAGAATAACAATCTAGAAAAAAAGGTATAAGTAATAAATAATAAAATTCCAAAAAATGCAATGCAAAAAAGATAATCAGAAGTAATTTTTAAAATATAAATATACAAGTTAAGAATCACACATTATCAAATAAAAAAAATAAAATTTACCAAATAATAGTAAAATATAGAAGTATTAAACAAAACAAAAAGGGAGTATCATTGGAATCAACAGAAATAGAATATATATATAAATCATAATTGAAATGATAATTAAGATATGTTTTCTAGAAACTCACTGGCTGCAGACATTCTGTCCAATTCTTTACCATCTTATAAGTCAACAATATCAAGTTTATTTGTAGCTGCTCGTCAAACTATTATTGACAATTCAATTTCATAAATCAAAAAAAAAATACTTACTTGTTTATTTTTATTACCTTATAGTTGTTTTTTATTTTTTGCTATTAAATCAAGTTGCACTGTAGTATTGGCAAATACGCATTTCATAGATACATATTTTTATTTCTTATTTTTTCGTGATAATATATGCTTGCTTGTTTATTAATTTAACTCAAAAATGTCTTTCTTGCTTACCGTAACACTTTATTTATTGTTTGATTTACAGAATTTATTTCATAAGCTTATATCTTTGCATTTTTTGTTTATATGCTTACTGTTTTTTCTTGCATGCCTTTGTTGTTATTATTTTTTTTTTTACTTTGTAAAACTTTTTATCATATCTTTTTTAACTAATTTCACAATTTTTTTCTGTATATTCTGTTAATTATTTAGTATGTTAGCATGTATTTCATTTTTATTTTTTGTAAATGCCTTTTGGGCGTTAATGAACAAAATAAATAAATAAATACTATAGTAAGAAATATAAGAAATAGGAGCAATAAATAATATGCCAAATAATAGTAGGAATATTCTTTGTAGACTCATATTTATGTCAATGTTGCCACACAAGAGTAAAGAGTAATTGAAGTATCTAAAGGCCTGTTATTTTTTTAAGTAACTTTCATAGAATCGCGTTGGTGATAGGAAACGTACCGAATATTGGAAAATTGGCAAATTCGTCTGTTCGGTATTTCCAGTAGACTGATGTTCTATGTTCCGCTGTCTGATTGATGCTTCCAGGAATATGAGAAATTACCAAAGGAGCAACCCTAAATTACTATTCCATGTTAGGTTTCGTGTTATTGATTATCTTCTGTAGTGGATAAATAGTTCAAAGGCCCGGCCGCTTTGATCGTATTACATGAAATAAGTCAACTAATTGACGAATAATAATTATTCATGCACCAGTTGAATGAAGTCAGTAATGTAGGTAAAAAGAAATATAAATAAAAAATGAAGAACAAATGAAAAGCAAGAAATTTCACCTACATTGAGTAAAATTCTGTATCCTTCCTGTATATATATTTTTTTATTTCTTATTCTTAGAGGTGGGGGTCATTGCTATGCAAGCTCCTGACGTCACTGTGACCTGTAAAGATCAATTGTGACGGGTTCTCGTGAATAGTTCTTGTCCTCCTGTATATGTGCATTTTATCAATTTTATTTTTTCTTTGAAATAAATTAATAAATAAACAATTTTTCAACAATTTATCTTTAATTGGTTATGCGTTGATTGCATATAAATCAAGTATTTTTATTAACATATTCCAACAGTGATGAAGAACATTTAAGAGAAGGTAATATAGAAGTTTAGGCATCTACAGGGCTTATAACTTGTCGATGGCTGGTAAAAGTGGCCACTTTACACACTGTGTAACATTCCCCATTCTGTATTCCTTCAATTCTTTCATCTGTTGATGTTTGTGAAGTTGTAATATCTCTCTGTTGTAATATGTTAATATTAACAGCTCCCCAGGGAGTTGAATCCAGTCCTTGTCTACAAAAATTTGGACAAACTCAAAATATTGTTAAAGTATTTATATTATTAATATTTAAAGCATTAACTTTGTTTTGAATTTTTTTATTATTTGTAAAATGATATTAAATTTATGTGTATAAAAACCTACCGGCTTTTTTATATCTACTGGTTTCGAAACGTACCCACGTCTTTGTCACGGCACCGATTTAACAAGCGTTCCATTTTAATGGTCACCCTTTACCTAGTTAACTGATGATCTTCCCTTCCATCCCTCTCCACTTTTCCTAAATATTTCTCCCAAAACATCAAACATCTTCATTCAATAAAATCAGCGAATGTTAGTGCTGGCTATTAAAAGCATGTGGTATTAAATCAGCAAGTTAGCTTGACATTTTTATGCAATAACAACGGTAAAGGTGCACAGTGAAATTTGCATATTAGTTCAATGGGTGTCCTGACAAAGCGACGGATACGCCCTGAAACCGGTAGGCATAGAAATATTAAAAAAATATCCGTCTCTTTTGCCTGTACCATATCTTTGAATTTAGATTGAAAACGTTGAGAACGTTTGAGAACGCATTTTTTATGTCTAGGCATTTAACAGGCTTATGATCTGTCGTTGGGTGGTTAACTCTACAAACCATTCACTATTCTGACAATATATATACAAACATCTGAATTTCTTCAATTCTTCCATTCGTTGATTTATATGATATTAAGGAGCTGAAACCTTTATTCATGCGAGCGAGATTAATTTATCTGAATTATTTTATCAACTAGGCAACGCCTGATTTTTTTCCTTCTCTCCAATCTACAATCAGTCTTGTAATCATAACTGTCTTGTATAGTATTGTTATACATTATAATATTTTTTGAGTAAGAAAGAAGAGTCATCAAGTTACCTATGATATCTCATTAATTAAACTGGTAGGCAAACTACCTATTTGGCAAATCCAGAACGCTAAAGCAATAAGGAACTACGGGAAATTGGATACAATAAATGCTTTATTGCGCGCGATAAAAATTGGACCATTAAATTGTACACCAAAGTTTCTTAAAAATGTACGAAAAAAAAACAAAAGTATTTCAATAAAAACGAACTACTTTGAACGGCGTTACTGGTTCATATGAATCAACGAATGATAAGAGAGAATAGAAGAATTTTCAAATATTTGCGTTCTTATACTAATTTTCTCCAAACCTAAAAAAAACATTTTTTTTTCTACAATTTATTTAAATTCGTGTACGTTTGTTCTTTATGTACTTGTGTTTTATATCACTTAAATTTCTAAGCCCCATGGGCCTTAAAAATGGAAAAAAATGTTTACATCGACAAAAAAATTATAAATACCTGTGCTCATTCATTAAACGCTCAGATTTTTTTAAAGAACCGGGGCAATAAGGAAGAGACCATTGCAGGAGACTGCTGCGAGATATTTCATATACATACATGTATTTATGTACTATTTATCGTGTTATCCAGATGTTTATTAAAATTCATGATTATGTTTTCATTTTTATTTTTGGTATTCTTTAATAATACGAATGCTTCCACTTTCCATAATGTTGTATCCCAACTCAACACATAGCTCTTGGCCTCAGAGAGTTAGGGGGACCTTATTTTTTTTTTGTAAAATGTATATTTGTATAAATGAATAATAAAAAAATAAATAAAATAATATGTATTATTATCTGTTCTGTGTATGTCTTAGTACATTTTGGTATTCCAAATAAAATAAAATTAAAGTCTAACATACCAACTTTACCGGATGTATAAGGATGTTTTAAATTGTTCCTTTTATCCTGTAACCCGATACGTACAATCTTCAATTACATCCCCCTAAAGATATCAGTTGATTTAACAATCGGAACATTTTTATCTCACAGAAATATGAAATACATTGTAAGGGTGCATATTGCTCAATCGAGTGGAATACCTACTTTGAAGAATTTAGGATACAAAAGGCGTAAGAACTTTTGTTAAAGCTCCTTTTTATATTGTCTTCAATACACAATTTGTTTTTTTTTTCTCTCAGACAAAACTTTTTGAAGATTGTTATTTTGTTATGGAAACATCATATAACGAATTCCTATGATATAAAAAATGTTTTTTTTAAACATTTTTATTTATTTATTCATGCAAAGATACAAAATACAAAAAAAACGTATCTCTAAATCAAAGAGACCACAAGTCTTTTGTTGAGTTGGGATACAACCATTTGGAATATGTCCATCATAATCATTGTTTTTTCATTTTCATCGAATTTGTAAACCAAATCCAGCGTGTTTTGATCATCTGTTATATCAAGTCTTACGCTTACGCGCCAGTCCACAAACAATAAAATATGTTCAAATTGAAATATCGAAATTTAAACAACCTTTAACATCAATAATTTTCATCTTCCCTTCCATGAATCAAACCACGAACCTCAAAAATTATAAACAAACGCACCCCCCACTTCACAACGATGCGGACTTATCTCTACTCAATTTCCTTATTCAGGATTTTTAGCTCAGAACAGCGAGCTGCAACCATTGTGTCTAAATCACTCCTTCAGGGTTCTGATGTTATTTTACACACAACACTGTATTCTTCATCTGCCTGGACACAGAACTTAATTCGGTATTTGGTAAATTTAAAGTGCCCTATATAATATCATTTCGTGCAGGTGGCGCTAAGGAGGAGAAAGAATAGGGAAATATCACATACCACAAATGCCGATGAAAATATATAAAACGGATTTAAAATAATAAATTGTATTTTTAAAATCAATATGGGTATTGTGGAGAAAAGTTTTCAAATATAACTTTTAAAAAGAAATTATTAAAAAAGATGTCACTAGAAAAACGCGACATGTTTGGCATTGATAATTGTGACGTCAAGATTTGTGAAGACGTTCAAGACGTATTAGGGGCGTGGCTAATACAATGACCGATTTTGCGGGAATCCAAAATTACAATTTCAAAAATATTTTTTATGCTACTAAAAAGCACCAAAAAATATTCTTTCTACTTGTAAGTATTTTGTAGACTATTAAAAAACTTCAAAAATATAAAAACATATACTTGATACTTTCTTATTGTATAAAAAACCATAAAAAATTTGAATTATTTCAACGAACATGGTGAATCTCTTTAAAAATGGAACATAGCTAAAGGCAAGATGGCTAAAAAACATTTTGCACTTAGATCAGCTTTATTAACCATCATTGGAAAAGGTCATTATATCTGGACGCAACTAGCTTAGTAAGCTATGCGTACGTGTTTTTAAAAACAGCATTTGCAAATCTAGAATAAAAGTAATTATATTTGTCTATATTATAAAAATATCACTATGGAAAAATCCATTAGGATTGCAAATAATTTGTAAATAAAATAACAAAAAACGCAGTCAGCCATATTTTTGTTACGTAAAACTGTAAATACTTTTCTTTTATAAATTATATGTTGACTTATTTCAAATTCAAAACGACATTCATCCGTTATAAAAATTTACAAAAGCGGCTCAGTACTATTCAATTCAAATAAAATGCCTATTACTGCGACCCTTATTTCTACATTCGGAGTTATAAAAATAAATTACACACTCTATGTTTACATTAAATAAAAGCTTAAGAAAGACACAAAGAAACTTGATACGGTAATATTAGAGCGTAATGTTGAATAAATACATGTTATATTTGTTTGCTTTTACACTCATAGGGTGATGTATAATGGTGTCAACTTCACAAAATGTACGGCAGGGAAGGTACCGTTATACATTATGGGGAAACACTCACTGTTTTATATGAGCTGATACAAATGCCATATTTAAAAAAAAAATGTTATTATAACCCACTTGTGTAAATATACAAGTGTCGATTCCTTCGCTACATTAATGTGTTATATACAAAAAAAAAACTTGTCAGTTTATCAAAATACATACGAGTATTTTTTAACGTTTTTGAAATTATTTAAATTATCCAACAACAAAAATATAAAAATTAATTTAAAAAAATCACATTTTTCATATACGAGTATGTACATGTCATAATAAACTATAAAATACTTTTTTGTATGTGGATGTAGCGATTTCAGAGTGTAAATTGTAATATCAATTGTCAATTAATTTAATTAATATTAATTTCATGCAATTTGAGAAGAAATTAGAAAACATTTATTTTTTTAAACCGTCTTTATTTGTTATTGATAAAATAATTTTATAAAATGAAGAAATAAAAGTTTTTCCTATAATTTTACAGGATCATTCAAATCTTTGTAACGTAATTATAGCATCGAATAAACACATTGCCTATTTCTAGGCTCCACAAATATGGTAAGCAGTATGATGACAAGGCAGATATTTTTGGTTCTGGACTTGATAGTTATAAAATGAGTCTAATTTATTTTTTTCACTCGCAATATAATTCTTTAACTTTTCTTTATGTTTATTAAATAAATAAATATATATTAATTACTGTGTCTGTTAACTGTTTTATTTTCTTATTTAATATTATTTCCTTTTTATTTGTATAAATTTATAATGTCAGTGTCAAATGTTTATAAAATGGTGTTTGATTTTTTTTTTTAACTTAACTTAACTGAAATGTTGTACTTTATACGTACATTGAATATGTGTACCTATTGATATTGTTTTAAGGGTAAATTTTTTTATATAAGTACATTTATAATCACGTATTTTTTTTCCTAAATAAGGCCTTAAACCGTGTGTAAAATAAAATAACATATTATGAAACATACCAGTAAATGGTATAAGTGCATTAAAAAAAAAAATAATTGAAATTGCAATCGCTAATTTAGTAAGTTAAATACTTTTACAACAAATGTATTTATTGTATGCAAAATTACATAATCAAATTTATTCGTTTTTTCAAATAACCCGTTTTCAATCATAGGCTGTTTCTTCGAGAAAGCGTTTATTAAAGTAAACATTTTAAGTTCAATTAAAAAAAAAAAAATGAATAAGATAGAGTAAGTACATTTATTCTTCGTATAAACATATTTAAATTCGATTTCTTAAAGAGCTTTCATTGAAATATTTTATTCTGTCATTTGTGTTATGTAAGTCCATAATTTTCAACAGAATTGAAATTTTTAATTTTTTTAAAATTGCACTAATTTCAAACCTACATATATATTGCAAGTAAATGTAAGTTATTTACTCTATTTTTACCGTCTAAAGTATAATTAGTTTCTTTTAAATGATCAGCGAATACATTTTATTTTACAGAAACACTTCTTGTTTGTACATTTGTCCTATACATTTATAAACATTTTCAAAACGAATGAAATTCGAAAAATTTTTTTTTTAAAATATTTTACAGAAAAATAAATGCGAATGGTTCTACCTTGATTTTTTTAGATGGGATATGATTTTGACGTGTGTTTCTTCAATTTATGGGGGATCAGAAGCTTGCTATCGCAGAGAGATTAAGTCATTTTACGGTCACAATAGAATTCGCTAGCGTAACGATGTACTTATCCGACCGTAAACAACTAAATTATATAATGCCCTTTGCAAACAAAGCGGTTTTAACTATTGTTATCTCATTCTCATAAACTAGGATCAAACTGGATACGAGACGAAAATAAAAAGGAGTACTACGTCGTGAGTTTATAATAAAAAAGCTAGACAATAACATAAAGGTAGGTACTCACCATCAAGATAGATGTAGCTGGATACGTTTTTCAAATTGTCGATTATTGGCCGAATATTCTCGAAAGTTAGGGTTTCGAGACTATTACTGCGTAGATCCAAAAACACTAGTCCGCGAACTCCTTCAAATAATCCTCCAGTTAAAGAAGAAAGCCGATTTTCACTGAGGGATAATCGCTTTAATTGAGATAGTCCATCAAAAGCGCGCTCCGATATAAACTGCAGCACGTTTTTATCTAAAAGTAACTCTTGCAAGTTCCATAGTTCGGTGAAAGTGAAATCTCCAATCATGCTCATTCGATTGTTCTTAAGATCAAGTCGTTTCAAATTGGCGAGACCGTCGAAGGATTCTCTAGTGAGAATTGAAATACTGTTTTTATCCAGTTCCAAATCTAACAGTTGCGTCAGGTGCTTGAAAGCGCCGTCATGTAGCAGGCTTATATTGTTGTTTATAATGTAAAGTTTTTGCAGCTGGGGTAGATTACAAAAAGAATCTCTTTTTATTTCTGTAATCCTGTTATCATCTAAATTTATGGTTGTCAAATTGTAAAGGCTTGCAAAAGCATTTTCCTGAAGTCCTACAATTTTGTTTCTTTTCATCGATATTTCCTTCAAGGCTGTCAGGTTCGCAAATGCAAAGGGAGTTACCTCGTCGATATTTGCGTATTGAATGGTCAGCATTCTTAGATATCTCAATGGTTTTATCGCTTTCGTTGGAACAAAGCTTAGCCCGCCATCAGCCCTGACGTTGAAATTGAGTTCAACTAGATTAGTCTGCGAACCGAAAGCAGCCCAAATAGGATCTTCATTCAGTAAGCCGCCGTTAAATACCCAACATTCTGCTTTGCTTGCATTTTGCGCTGCCTGGTTCTCCTCGCAATAGCAGTGAACTTTAGAATCTCTGTCAGAAATGTCGCAAATGTTGGGTCTGTGCGTGTGAATTAAGGGTCCCGCTGATTTCTCTTTGCGCCTTCTCTCTGTATGCCGCCCTTGTACTAAGGTATCTTGCATAATCAACAGAGTGTATAATGAGAGGATCGAAATTTTTAACCATCTTACAACCATTTTTGTGATTGGTAAAACAGGACACCACGAAGAAAAATCTGTAAAAAAAAACACTCATGAATTACAAGGGAAAAAATGGTTTATTGAAAACGGATTTAATGGGCAATTTAAGTCGCAAATTCATTCTGTGTTTTCTATGAAAATGGTTTTCATGCGACCATGAAACAGTAATAAACATATGGTGTAAAAGCGCCGTACAGTAATTGAAATTATTTATTACAGTAATGTCCATAAAATAGACACGGAATATTGAACGTGCTTTGTGGGCGACATTTTGCGAAATGTGAATATACGAAGTGCGTGCCTGATTCAGAGAATCCACTAAAAAATAAAATTCGACCAATAAAATAAAACAAACAATTTAACATTGGTTACGAAATCCTTCGTACAAGGTCTGGAATCAGAAAAGCTTTTACTGCGTGAAAATTGGAAAAAAATATTTACTATTGAACTAAAAAATAAACTCCTTAATAAAAAAAAAAGATTTAATTTTTATTATTTTTGATTATCACGTATTTTATTTAAAATCTAAAATCAAAAAACAATATTATTTTTATAAAAGGTTATACTGTTCATCAAATTCTTAATTTTATAATAAAGTTAATTACAAATCAAAGCCACATACAACTTTCAACCCATAGTAGTCTGAAACCTAATTTCACATTGCCAGTAGGTCGACTGAAACCCACCCTAGGTAACGCACGCGAATCTATTTTGTCCCATTGTATAGCGGGTTGAAATGTTTATAGCTAGCGCTTTACACCTAAAATATGGCGTGTTGTCCACATCTGTTGCGACATGAGTGCATTTTGTGAAGTTATGTTTTACGGTCCATCAACTAATATGTTGTGGAATTGAAATAAAGCAAATATATCGTACATAAGCCAGTACTCATTTATCTCCCTCAAAGCGTGTTAAACATATTATTGTGTGAATTAGGTTTATTTCGGATTTTAATTCAAATGTTGACTTTCATAAAAAAAAAATTTTTTTTTTTATTATATCAATAAAAGACGAGTGATACTTTAATCCACAAATTTGGAATATCCAGTGACCGGTTTCATCGCTTTCGTGACATCTTCGAGACTGGTATCTTTACTAAGCAGCTCAATGTATTTATACAAAACAGAGGTAAGGATAGATAATTCAAAATTATATGAAAATATATTAAATAAAGTTATTTTTATCTTAGGGATCATTATTAAAATTTTAAAAAAATAACTTTCATTTAGTTTTGAATTGTCTATCCTTACCTCTGTTTTGTATAAATACATTGAACTCCTTAATAAAGATACCAGTCTTGAAGATGTCGCGAAAGCGATGAAACCGGTCACTAGATATTCCAAATGTGTGAGTTAAAGTATCACTCGTTTTTTATTTATATAATAAATTACAATGAACTTCCATCAAGAATTTTCACTTACAAACTTAAATGTTTTAATAAAATACAGTCATTATTCATACCGATTATTAGTACAACTTATTTATTGTTTTTGTATTTAAGATACGGTCTGCATTTTTTAGATGTAATACAGTAATGAAAAAGCTATCTTATTCAAGTGAATGTCGTTTTGAATTTTCGCTTTTTGACCCTGATTCATTCCGTATTATTCCATAGAACAAAGTAAGGCTGCCATTTTGCAAGGAAACAAAGACGAAGAACTTGTTGATATACTGAGCTGTACATTCATATCATAAGTAAATACCATGAGAACAAAAAAATAAATTATATAAATACGAGTATAAGTTAAAAAAATACATATGTAGTGGATATGTAAAAATAATCGTAGTCGTTGGCATAGCAGAAGTTTTTTTTTTCTTCCAAAACTTTGTATTTCTTTTAGAATCGATGATTTTGTAAACGTATCGAGAAAAAAATTTTGCTTAAAAAAATCGAGTGGAGATTGGTCAGTAGTAGTTAGTTTACCTACCTTTTAATAAATGAAATAATTGTTAATAACTCCACCTTACGATACTTCTAAAAAACTAATAAACAAATAAAGAATAGACATAAATAAATGAAGAAACACTTAATATATAAAATATAATATAGTCTTTATTAAAAACTAATTGCCAAATGGAGTTGGGGTTAGAATTTTAAAATTAAAAAACACACGTGTGGATTGAATGAAAAAAATCTAAAGTACCTACTTTAAATAAATAATATTAATTCAGTCGATCCAGAGAAAGTTAATAATGCACGTATGTTTTATTACCTATGCTTTTTTAGATTTAAATTTTTTTTAATGAATAACCTGGGCTAGGAAAATGAATTGAGCAGTATGAGAGTACTCACCCTCTACTCAAAAGCCCGGCCATTTAACGCTCGTGTGGCTATAATATAACACGAGGCTACATAGGATACAAGACTTGATATATCTCTCTTGTTTATTAAAATAATGAAGTCGTATTTTCTGTAATCTTCAAATGAACATTTTACATCGGATTTGGAAAGTAAAATTTGTGGAATATCCTTGCCTGGCGAAGAATAATTAAACAAATGAAAGTGGTGCCAATACAGCAGTTAATAAGTTTTGTCGTATAAAAAAGAGCGCGAGAATAGAATTCTAGAAATAAGAAAAACAAAGATGCAATTCTGTGCTAGTTACGAGTGTATGCCCGGCGTTTGAATAATTTGTGATTTATTTTGCATTAACAGGCCTAAGTTGTATTTAAATTTTTATGATTTATGGAAAAAGAATTAGTAATTTAACAGTTTGTCTCTTTGTTTTTTTTTCAAACGTCAACTCCAGAATATTCTGTAATCTGCTTGTGGTAACACGATGTTACATCACCGCGTGTAAAAGAATTTAGTGGCTCAGCTTTTAAAAGTTAAAACCTTAGGCTTGTAGGACAAAAACTAATATACGGAGACCCGGCACAATGAACTGCACAGGTCGCAGTGACATCAGGGCCCCGATTCCAATGGGAAGTTAACATTTATCTCAAATTTTATCTACAAAGTAAAATGAAGTTTTCTGTATATATTGTTTTCAGTGTTTAAAATATATATTTAAGAACCAAAATTTATTTACAAGCAATTGAAATAGATCAAGTCAAAGAAGGAATCGTGTGTAAGAAATACCACATTGTAAAACGAGGCTCGCACAGAGACATGCATATTTTATTGGCCCAAAAAATTTTTAATTCTTTTTTTACTGATAATATTTCATTAATTCCAAATTTTCAAAATTTTCTTTCTATTAAAAAACATGCACTATCCTGAATTCAAACTAAAGATATGAATTTTTCTTTATATTATATATATATATTATATATATTTTCTTTTTTTAATTACTATAAAAAAATGCCATATAATCTTTTACAGAATATTTTACATTTTCTTTCTTAAGTTAAAGAAAAATATAATAACTGTCCATTATTTATTATAGGAGCAAAAATTCATTAAAATTTTCTTGTATATCCACGAACAGGCCATGCCTTTGTGATTTCATTGTTTACTATTTTTAAAATTAATATGTATTTCATTGCTATGTTATTATGCTCATTATACTTACAGAGGAATATTTTTCTTCAATGAAATGAACAAAGATAATAAAAAGTACAGTCAGGAATACAATATATTTAAGAAAGAAGTAAAAAATACATCTATAATTATTCTTTATGTAACACTGATTAAAAACATCGTAAATATCTTTTTTGTTATTTACATATGCTATTTTTAAAATATTACTGATCAAAATAAAATAATCTAATGTAAGACGTCACCCCCCATTATATACACAAGAATTGTTTATTTATTTTACGTAATGGGAAACGTTAATGTAAATATATATATATATATCTGATTATTGTAAAAAATTGTATTTAGTTGTAATATTGTATTTTAATTTGTTTATTAATAAATAAAAAATATTTTTTTTAATACTCTGTTTTATCACTTATGTTTATTGTAAAAAAAAAGCAGAAAATGAATTCATTTTATTTTTTTAAACATGTTTAATTATAGTTAACTGACAAAGATACTTGAAATTTTTATGCAAATATACAAATTTTTGTTCACAAATATCAGTTTTTCTTTATAAACAATCGAAGATATCTTTGTTAACTTCCCATTGTAGTTGGGGCCCAGGAGCTAATATAGCACTGACCCTGATTTTTAATCTTAATTTTTGTATCAGCAGCTTTAAGTACGAACGTACACGTATTCTGGTAATTCTGATGTAGGAAATTCCATTCTTATACAAGTGGAGTGAGTATAAGTATGCAATATGCGGTAGACGGTTTACAGGCATGTAAGTATGGCAGCTAACCGATATAATGTCAAGGCGGAGAAAGGCACAGGGGATAGACAAAGGCGTCTCGCAGAATGCAAGTTGCAAGTTCGTTGGAGGGAACGTAATTTGATGGCTTAACAGTATCGGCAGTAAAGTGGCCGGATGTAACTTAATAAATTCTTCAAAGATATCTCCATGTAGGTGAGCTCCACAAACAAAAAGCATTGCACAGTATATGCTGACCGAATGGTTTAATATTAAGTCACAACATAACTTCTTCGATCAACTTTTGTTTTTATGCCCAATGTCCAGACCAGAATATGTAGATTAGTCGATTTGTTGTAAAAATTTAAATTCCTTTCAATAAATCTTCCAGCTTTTCATAGATCTCTTCGTCATTAACACAGTATGAGATAAAGATGGATTGCCATGGTTTATCTGTAAATGTTGTATTTGTTTAATTTGTTTATATTTTATTTGTTTATTTATTCACTTTATATACATTTACAGTTTACATACATATGCATAAGAGTGGACATGTTGCCATAAAGCAATTTTTTTCTACCTACTCAAACCGTTCGATTTGATTAAATCAGTGTTATATAAACATGTTGTTCGTTGATTAATACTTTCATTATGGAATAAAATATTGATAAACATTTTAAAAAATTTAAGAAGTTTAAATTAACTAAACATCTACACTATACTATGAAGAGAGGAAGGGGTGAAAAAGTGGAGAGAGGAAGAAGAAAAATATGTTAACATATTTGAATTTCACCAGTGGTAAATATGGAAAATATTCGAAAACTCTATTTATTTATTTATTTATTATTTATTATGCTACTCATTGCATTAAGCCTGCAGTTGGCAAGCCAAATGTCAAGAAAAGCAGTCGCCATAGTAATTGTAATTTAATTTTCACTTTTTTGTATTAGATACTCCTTACTATTTTGCAAATGCAATATATTGTATAATTTTTATAGTAAAGGCCAGTTTTTCGCCAGTGAACTGTAAACATTTACGAGGAAAACAAAAAAACTAACTGACACGAGCGTTGACTTAGAGTTTACATACGCGTTGACTTATGACTGCGATAAATTAAGAATTGTCATTATTGTTCATTGTGATCGCTTAAATGCTAAACATGTTTTTAAGCACGTCGATAGTTATTTGTGCTTGAGCTACAGAAGACGTATTTTCTACTCGATGCCTACTTTTAGGTAAAAATACTGAAAATGTTAATCGACCAAGAAAATAACGCCTAGTAGTGTAGTGGTTAGCGGGTTTGTCTACCATGTTTAAGAAGGGTCAATATAAAATATTTGTAATAATCCGTAAAGGATTTTTATATACTTCAAATAAAAAAATATGAAAAATTAACGTGGCACAGCAATATTTTATAAAATTTATACTGGTATCTGAAGCGTTAGCTTGATCACAGTAAACATAATCAAGATGCGCTGCATTCGCATTCGTTTATTTTTTAATTTCATTTTTTTTCATTTATAATGGTTCACAAACAATTACATACGACATTGGTATAATAATCACAATTTGTTATGTTTAGATATTAATTATCAATTACATGTTAAGCGTATTTATACATTCCTAGTGCCCTATGTGGCAAAGGGTTTGATGATGAATTATGATGACACTTATTTGTATGACAAATGTCGGATTTTCAGAAAAAAATCAATTTATGCATGTGATTTTTAATGTTTTGTTAATATTGTTTGGAATCCTCATTTTTTTCATAATTGTGAATGCTTCGTAGTGCGCAAAGTAATTTAGGTGATTGACCAACATCTATGCCGAGTCTTCTAGTATAATATTCCCTTTGTTTAAAATGGTTCTTTGTTTCTTACTGTTTAATTGATGGGTTTTTGAGTAACAAACAAAAACTGTTAGTTGAATTAGAAAGTATCCCAACGTGATTCAATCAACAAATATTTTCCCCAATGAATTTTATGGAACGTAAAAAAAATCCATCAGCAAATTTTACGCGTCGACCGCCATGATGTAAACATTTAAAAAATAAGTTTTTCCCTAAAATAAAGAAAGGCGAGAGGGTTTTTTGGAAACAGGTTTTTTCAAGTAAAAGTTTTTACATAAAAATAATTTAATGAAGTATATTTAATTTATTTAAGGCTTTATTATAAAATTTCCAAAATTTAAAATAAATCTGTTTTTTACACGGGTACCTACTTACATTTATATTGTGTATTGATAATGTTATGTACGCATGTATTTCGTATTTATGCAGATACATAATAGAACCAGAATCCTAGTCGAGTGTCTTTAACTACCCCTATCGGTACATAGTGGTTCATAGGGCATGGCATTAGCATTAAAAGTGGTTTCACTTTACAATCGGTTTCCCTGATCTGGCACCTGATTTGTGGTCAACTTATCTTCATGTAATTTATAATCAAACTACGTCGTATTTAGTTTACCAACGCAGTAAGTACCCTATGCACTATCGAGTGCGGATAAAGGTATAATCTTGATGACTTATGTATGTTGTCCCGGTCTTTATTTGACACATTTTCATTTCATAATCTATGTGAACCTTGGCTGCATCCAGTAGTCTCCTCCACTATTGTCGGTCTGCTGCCCTTCTTCTCGAGTTCTTTACTTCCAACATGGTCATATCGACGATGATGCAGTCCAGCCATCGCATTTCGACCCTCCTGGTCTTCGTCATCCTTATGGCACAGAGAGATTTAGGCGTTTTATAAGGTTTTCGTCGTCCATTCTAATAATGTGGTAAAGCTAGGGTTTCCTAGGACAGCGGTGCCCGTATTTTAACGGCCGTTAAGAACGGTGATGCGATGGATAGCCGTCGTAACGTCGACTAGAGAGTGGTTTCCTAGGGAAACGGTGTTAAATGGTTTGATAACACCGTTTTCCTAGGAAACCACACTCTAGTCACCGTTACGACGGTTATCCACCGCATCACCGTTCACTACGGCCGTTAAAATACGGGCACAGCTGTCCTAGGAAACCCTAGCTTAAGCCCACCTCAAGCATTCCACCTTGATGGTGTTGATTACATCGAGCGCTTGGTAGATATCAAAATGCTCTCTAATGTAGCGTCGACGCCCCCTTTCATTTATTTATGTAAAAAAAATATTTCTTCGGACCATGTTATTCATTTATTTAATATACGGCCAAGGCAATTAAACAGCTTTTGATGAAACATGTGTATGAGAAACTGAACAAAAATAACATAAAACTATGACAAGATTCAAAGACAAACAAGAGTAATAAAATATTGATATAAGATGTATTTACAAACACGATCAAAATATAAGACTCCGAGTTAATCCATGCCAATTCATCTTCATCCCACACTGTGTTTATGGCAAAGAGATCTAGAAAAAACCGGAAGATCTGTCCCAAAGAATTACGATTTAAAGTTTAAGGTTAAAAGAAAATAATATGGAAATATTTCACACTAGGAAAGCTTTTAAAAATGTTCCTTTGATCCATTATTAAACAAACTTTCAATATATCCCGATATACGATGTTCCTCCGTAATGGTCACCCTAAACATATTAAGCTTACCCCCTCCCTCCATCCCCTCTACCTTTTTTCAACTTTTCCTCAAACAACATATAATATTTTCATAATAAATTCAGTGCATGTTTGTCTTAATCAGTGCATGTGCTTATTAAAATGCATTTCTTGTTGGTTTTATATTTTTGTGCAACAACTATAATGAAGTTGTGTGGTGGGTTTTACATGCTGGTTTGCATGTTGGTTCAATTGGTGTCCTGGCGAAGAGACGGGCACGTCTCGAAACCGGTACACATAGAAAAGTCGGTAAAGCTAGGGTTTCTTAGGACAGCGGTGACCGTATCTTAACGGCCGTAGTGAACGGTGATGCAGTGGACAGCCGTCTTTACGGTGGCTAGAGAGTGGTTTCTTAGGAAAACGGTGTTGTTAAATGTTACCAACACCGTTTTCCTAGGAAACCACTCTCTAGTCACCGTTACGACGGCTGTCCACCGCATCACCGTTCCCTACAGCCGTTAAGATACGGTCACCGCTGTCCTAGGAAACCTTAGCTTAAGTGGTTATATACAAATATTTAATAACATTTGGTGATTCCAATTTGTGTGACGAATTGTTTAATCTACGCATTCTGGACATCGGGGCATAAAAACAAAAGCTGACGATTATTGATGATATTCCATCGCAATATTTTAATACAAAAAATAAAAAATACTTTATAGATTTCCTCTATTAATGTAATTTTGGAAAGCGTCAGTATTAAGTAAACGTGTTTTGTTTTAGAAATGATTTTTTGTACATATTGTTTGTAAATAAGTTTTCAGCTAGTTTTTCAAATATACATTTTTTGTACTGCTATCTAAAATTAATACAGTGCATCAAATATATATTTCAATAAATTGCAGGGTACCAAGTTAGCAAAAAATAAAATGACTGGTGAAAGTACCTACGATCACGAACCTTGGAACTGAAGAACGATAGAAAAAAATATAAACTAAGGTATTATCAATTAATTACTTATATCAAAATATAACGAAGTAATTATAAAAAAATATGTTTACAAAGAAAACTTACTGAAATGAAATATAATAAAAGTAAATAGTTAATAATATATACATTGTTTTTTCTTTGTTTTTTTTAATATTATGTTTTGAATTTACTTTTAAAAAGTATGTTTTCCAAAACAATACGATAGAATAAAAATATTTTATATTTATGTAAATCTGCCATCAGATTGAAAGTATATTTTTTGCTGAATTTCTCTGGAAGCCAATTACTTTAAAAATATGTAAACAAACTTTAAAGCCGTTATATTCTGATATTGTGTTTCTTTGAAAGAGAAAAGGGTAGTATCACTTTACGTTTTATCTAAAAAAGTATTACAATAAAATAATTTTATTTTCATGGATCAATTTATTATACGCAATAATAAAATAAATAGCAAATATGTATTCATAGAAAAAATGAATTTTTCATAAAGTAATTTTTTTTTTTTTAAGACAGAAAAATTGAGGTTCGATGAAAAAATAACATGTAGTATAATGTAATAAAAATAAAAACATATTTTCCAGGTTTTTCAAAAACAGGTTTCTGGCGTATTAGTGCTCCCTTGACAAGGTATAATTTGGAACTAAATATACCTAATTATATTTTATAATTTCAATTTTGTACTCTCATCTAATACGTATGGAGATAATAAATTAAATGTTAATCGGAAGCAGTATTTTGTGTTTGTTTTGAGGCATGGAGTGAGAGGTGATGTGTTCAGCAAATTCGACAAAAGCAGGAATTATTGTTTAATTTATTATTTATGTTTTTGTAATATGGAAATAGCATGTACTTTGAAAACCGATAAAAACATATGAAATAGATAAAAATATATTAATTGTATTTCTAAAATTCATATTTTGATTGTGGAGAAATGTTTTCATTCATAACTTTAAAAAATAAATTATAAAAAATATTTCAATATGAAAACCCGACATGTTTGACCTTGATAATTGTGACGTCAAGATTCGTGACGATTTTCTATTTAAATTTAAACGGTCACAAACAAAGTTCAAATTTTACACAAATCTTGACGTATTAGGGGCGTGGTCAAAGCAATTGAACGTTTTCGCTGGAATTCTAAATAGTAAATTTAAAAATATTTTTTTGTGGCCAATAAGTAGTAAAATATATATTTTTACTCGTAAGTATTTCATTTCTTTGAATCCCTTAAAATATGTATGTGTATATTTATAATTTTCCTTTAAAAAAAAATGTTATTATTATTTTATTTTATTTTTACATCTGAGCATGTTTTTCATTCTTTATTTTAATTCTTAAGTTTTAATTACTTTTACAAATTTTCTTCATTTATTAACTTTAATTTTAATTTTTAAAAGACTTCTATTTATGTTTTTTTTCATTCTCTTTTTTGTACTTTAATTAATAACCTTACATATAATTACTTTATAATATGGAAACTTCGCTGGTCCATAAGAGTTAAGTCCAACTGTGTAAAATATAAAACTTTGTAACTGTACTGTATGTTTCCTAAATAAAAGAAAATAAAAACTAAATAAAACTAATAAATAGACCCTAAGTATTTTTATTTTTTTTATAAAACGTGATATTTTCCTATTGTTTATCACTTTTTAAATTTCTACGATTATTAAATAAGTTTACTTTCGTAAATAGGATTAAAAATGGAACGAGTAATACATGTATGTAAATTAACCAATTCCACCCTCGTTTTTGATAATAAAGAACAATGTTTTAACAACAACAAAAAAACAGTAAATGTTTCTTTAAACGTGATTTAAGTTACTGTAGAAACATCTTTGATAATGGATGAGAGATGACTTCACAACTAAGCCGCATGGACAGTAGATGAGTTTGTTAAGAAGTAAGAAATGGATGAAAAGGAATCCAGAGAGTGATTTGATAATGGGAATGAAGAGATGAAGATGATTTGACAAGCGATTTTTTTTCACTAAGACAAAGCGAAGCGTTAAGCTAAACTAAATATTAAGCCAAGACTTTGTACCGATATTTCTATTGTATACATTCAAAAGTTTCCTGAATTGCCTCTCTTTTGCGCACGTTAGTTAATTTTATCGTGGCAACGAACTGAAATGGAAAAGACAATATTGTTGCTTTATTACGTCTTAATGGACAGAATTATCGACAAGTGAGATTTTTTACAAATAGGAAGGAAAAGGAGGATCGTCCTAAGTAATCTAATTTATTCGCCCATAGCCGGGAGCGTAGTGTAACAATGTTACAATAGTGGAACTAATCTATAGATTCAGCTCACGTATCTAGAACCTAACATACGTATTCCATACATTTTCATCCCAACTTTCAAATTTCTCGATAGTATCAGTAGTAAGAGTTACTGATCATTTCCCCTTTAAAAGTTTCTACACTTTATCTGCGGTTTTCCTTGTTCTGTCAATGAAATTTATTTATAACAGAGATTGCCATTTCACGTGCAAAGTACATTTGAGTTAGAGGCAACCAAACTTACAAAATTTTAAATTGAAATCACATATATAAGTTAAAGTTGCATACATACTTGCAACGTTAATCAAATTAATTCATTTTTAAAGATGTGCAAATGTTAATACTTCTGGTTTTTACCCCTTTAAGAGTTAATCAAGATTATACATATGAAAGTCTAGGGATTACAGGTAATGTAAGAATATTTTCGATTTATCAAACTAATATACATCAACGGAGACTGGACCGTTGTCCACGTGCAAACCACGAGCCCACTGCGTGATATTACGTGATTGGCCTATTTCACTTTCGAGAATCGATATTAATTATATTACAATAGTTTGATTATTTTCAGCCAAGCAAATTGTATATAACATATACTATCAGATATTTGAAACTCTCGACCATTTCAATGATTTGGTTTGACAGAGTCAGGAGATTTCGAGCATCAAGACACAAAGTGTCATCCAGTACATATGTTTTTGCAATATTCATTTTTAACCCCATGCATACGGAGTACTCATTCAGCTTATTTTTAGTGACTTGAAGACCTCAACTGAGTCATCAATTATAACCGCATCATCGGCAAAGGTATTCTAAGCATTTCATATATATGTTTATACAAACCGTTATAATTTGCTTTTGTCTCGAAAAGAAAAAAAATTGTCATGACACTTTTCTTTTTTTTTGTTTATTCAGAAAAACAACAGCAAAACAAAAATATATACACAACATTATAAAAAAATTCATAAAATAAAGCCAAATCAGTTTTTCACATAAATACAATTATAAAAATCCAGTTCAGTTAGATATTGATTCATAGAAGTGCATGTGTGCGAGTTTTTTTGTGTGAGGATGCGTGTGTAAAAAATGGAGTGTGGTTATGGTAGGTATGTGAATATGTGTGTGAGTCTATATGGGTGTGAGGGTGGGTTTATGGACAGAGTAAGTGTGTTTGATATGAGTGAATAGAAACAACTTAAATTTATAATCTAAAAATATGTTTTTTTATAAAGAAACATAATTTTTTTCATGTTATAGTTTTTTAATTTTTGTTTTAAAAGTGAGTTTACTGCAGTTAAATATGTCTATGTTATTGAAAAAAACATTATAATTACGCGCTGAGCGAATCAGAGGCGAGTTCTGTGCATAACTGGTGCGAACTGTAGGTACATGGAAAAGAGATAGATTTGTGTGACGGGTGCGGTAGCCAGGTACATTAAGGGCCAACTCAGAAACCAGAGCAGGACTATCAAGACGTCCATGAAGAATATCATGTAAAATCCCCATATCTAATACCAAACGACGATCCTCAAGATTAAGTATATTATGTTTATGACAAGAAGTTTTATAGTTAAGGTCCGTAAATCTGGATCTCCAATTGAGATGTCCCAAAAATGTTTTCTGAATATTTTCAAGCCTTATCTTGTGTATTGAATACTTAACGGTGCATGCGCATTATGTCATCTCAAACATCGAATGATCTAGCAATTCCAATTGGGATAAGAACTCTGCATCAACAAGCTAAATCGTACAAAATTATAAAATTTCCCTACAGGATACATCTTGAGAACCATTTTAGCCTTTTTAACTCTTTCATATTTTGGAGTTAAAGAGCTGAAACCTTTATTTGAGGTACCGGGTGAGATTCATCTGATTGAATTATATTACCTACATACTTGGCAATGCCTAAGATTTTAAATTTTTATACTTCTTCATGAACCAGGTGGATTTAATAACAATATTTCAATAAATAAGTCAAATCAAAATAAATATATTTTGTTTTATTGCAACCGAGGGGTAGTTTAATCAATAATATATTGGTTTTCAAAATATTTCAATACCCTACCGTTCATCAATTCCGCGTGTTAGAAATGCTACAAAAATGTTCTCTATCTATGTTATAAAATAATACACTTATTTTACAGATAGATTTATTACTGTCAGTGAGAGAGTTAAACAGTTATGTTATTCTGCCAACTTCGGACCATTGCATCCCATCCCAATCGAGTGTGACGTCACAAGCCGGTTATAACGCGACCCAATAATAATTTACGACCCCTGCTTACGGTTCGACACGGTCCAGTGCTTAGATTCATGATTGAATTTACCCCATTTTGCTGGAAAAAACAATAATCCTAAACAGGTTTGTTAACTAGGTTAAACTACCAACTTTTGTATTTTCAACAAAAACGGAGAAACTTTATGATAACTGGAACCTGGAAGTCGGAAGTAAGGGTGAGTTCCAACAAAAAAAGTTAAATGTATTATTAATACAGGTAAACGTCGTTGTACGCCGGGGTTCCGTTTCGAGAGACAGGCTTAAAAAAAATCGGCGTAAAATAAACACAAATACAATGGAAGAAATAAGGTTAGGTTCCTTGTCAAAATTTTAAGAACAATCTCACATGCTTATTTATTACATATCCTATTTATACATTCGAAATAAATTATTAATGTATTTAACAAATATAATTCAAATTCGTTTACAAAATAAAGAATAATCTCTTGATATAAATAATAATTTTTTATAATAAATACTAACTCACTAGTTCGTCGGACTCAATTTAATTCTCAAACGTTTTTGAAAACAAACATCCAATTTTATTTGTTTTGATTGTTTCTTCCTTTCTTACAGAATCATGGCATAAAATTGGACTTCTCATAAATCCAATAAAAACCCAAATTGAACTTGTTGGTTGTAAACAAATGTATTCAAAAGTGAATTTTCCGCACTAACTTTTTTCAAAATGGATGGTACAGAAATTCCATTCATGACTTCAGTCAAAAACTTAGGTTTTATCATTCATAAGCATTTTGGGCAGCACGATCAGGTTAACGAAGTTAGTCGTAAATTTTATAGCAGTTTTCACTCACTTAAAGGATTATAGGATTTCTCACCAATTAATGTTAAGCAAACATTAATCCAGAGTTTACTTCTTCCTCTCCTTGACTATGCGGATGTATGTTATCCAGATGCTAACTCTGTATTGCTTGATAAGTTAGAACGATTGCAGAATATTTGTAATCGTTATATCTTTAATCTTCGCAAATTTGACCACATAACCGAGTATTGCACGCAACTACACTGGCTCAGTATCATGCAAAAAAGAAACATTCACATTCTATGACTTCTTCACAATATTTAAATAATCCTACTTCGCCTGTTTATCTGAGAGAGCTCATCCAATCTCTTTTACAAAACGGACTATCACTTCGTTCTAGTAACGAGAGAAACCTTTTAATACCCTATCATCGCTCTAATTTTCTTGCCTCCTCTTTCACAGTAGTAGCCGCTTGATTGTGGAATAATCTATCCACTAATGTTAAAGACGCTCCTTCTTTATTTACGTTTAAGTCAGGATTGAAATGTCACTATCTAAATATTTAAATTATTTCTTTATCCTTCTTTTTTCCTTCCTATCCCCTCTCCACTCTTCATAGTATAGTGTTAAATATTTTTATATGTATTTTTATTTTTGTCAATCTTTGCTTTTAATTTTTCTATAAAATTGCAAGATTCAATATGTCTATGTATTTATAATTTTCTTAAACTGAACGGTTCGGGTAGGTAGGAAGAAATTGCTTTAATGCAATATACCCTTATGTATACATATTGTTTATGTATATAAAGTGTCAAATAAATAAAATAAAATAAAATTTCAAATATTTGACTATTCTTTTGATTTAAATAATAATAAAATGAAAAGAAACTCTTCAACAATTTCACGCACACAATAGGCTGCTCGCGTTCATGGTTATAGAATAAAACAACGTGTAAAAGTGTCTCGGCTATTAAAATCGCGGCGCCTACTCTACCGTCTGCCGTCTGGTGTCGGCCAAACCGGGAAATCTCACGCTGACACCAACTGGCGTAATTATAAATCGGCGTAAATCGAACCGGCGCTAAACGACGTTTACCAGTATTTAAATTTATTGCAGTGAAAAAGAATATTTTTTAGAAGGGAATATGGAAGTCTAGGCATTTATAGGACTTATGATCAGTCATTGTCTGGTTAAACTGGCCACTAAATACACTATATAAAATTTACCATTATGCCTACGTTTAAACATCCAAATTTCCTCAACTCTTCCATCCGTTAATTTTCATTAAGTAAAAGAGATACCTTTATTGATGTGTGAGAGATTTAATTGTCTGAACTATTTTATCTACTACGCAATGCCTGAATTTTCTTAACATTATATATACTTCTTTAATACTAGGTTATTGAATCAACAATGTTTTTATTATTTCTTAATGTTCTAGAAAGCTTGATTTAATTACCTATAAGGTTATTAAGATTTAAATTTATTTCAAAATAAAGTCATTACATTTTCATTTTCACAATATCAGTAAAAGTATTGATATATTTAGTTGTAAAAAAAACATAAGCAAATAGTTATAACTAACATTATACTTGGTACGCACAAAAATAATTTTAGTTACAATACGAGTATTGCAAATTATTAATTTCAGACGCATCATGTTTCCTATTTTTTTTTGTATATTCCGTTCTTCTTCTGATGAAATTATTTGAGCAACCTTGTATGCGTGGTTTTGATTGGTTTTTTGACGCCAATATTCAAAAAATCAAATTGAAAAATATGGTGATGATTTGGAAATGACACACCACTGCATATATTATTTTTAAAAATGTTTTCTTAACTTATATAACGAGCATCGTGCGTTTTAGTTTCTTACAGAACCTCGATTGAAACTATCTTTGAATTGCGACCATTACGCCTCCTGTATGCCGAATCAACGAATCACATGTGACAGTCATGTACCCCGGGATATTTATTCATTATTTATTATTTCTTTTATTACACGTGTTTCACTTAACATCAGCAAACATGATTTATATTTAAACAATCGTACTTCTAGTTCTTTGCAATGGGCTAAAACACTTGAGCACATATGTGAAAGTCGAGACATTTACAGGGCTTAAAACCTGTCATTGGATTGTTTATGTTTATAGCCACAAACCATTCAGTAACATGTCAAAGCTCTATAAATGCCTAGCCTTCTATACCTATTCTCTCGATATTATATTTATACTACCCGTAAATGGCTAGATTTCCGAGTTCTCTTCTTTAAAATATGTAGTTGCGAATTATGTGGATATGCATTAAAATATTGTCACAATTCAACATCCCACATAACTATTCACTTCCCACCTTCAATATACTTTGATAGCCCGCCGCATTAAGACCTCGTATGGTGAATCACGCGTTCATTTTGTTGAAAGTGTGCAGCATCATAGACTCTGTTTCCACCAACCACCAGTGTTCGGTTTCAAATCGGAGGCCTGTCCTTGTGTTGGTGCCGCTTGAAATTGACCAGTCAGAGAACCGCAATTTCATCAAGAACGAACCAGGTAAGTGGTATTCATTCCTAATCCATCTCATTCGTTGGGGTTGTGACCAATTGACACTGCATAATTCAAGAGTTTTTTTTTTATTAGTCCAGATGTTGTGTATTGTTTTATAATTTCCTTCCATATTCCCTATTTTCCACCTGCTGACAAATCTCCAAGATATAAATTTTGTAATTCGTAATATTATCAATATTGAAATCATTAACTTTGTAGTCAAAGGTTTCAATGAATATTTGTAAAGAGTTGTATATATATTATTACCATTTACCGACTTTCCCATACTCCTTTTTTCTCTTCCCCTTTTCAAACTATTGCTTCCACAAGATAAAACATTTTTTATTAGGCATAACACAGGCCCCGCGGCGGAGTTGGTTAGATTGCCAACTGTGAAACTAGTGTCACGGATTCGATTTCCGCCGGTTACAAAAAGAAAATTCAAAAAACGTTTCTTCTTTGTAGAATAATAGGGCAATCTCACATGCTACAAATACCGATAAAAACACGTAAAATGGATTTATAAAAATTAATTAATCTTTTTAAATCAATATGGATATTGGGGAGAAACATTTTCATACTTATCATGTCTTCTCAAAAACGGTTGACCTTGACAATTGTGACGTCAAGGTTCGTAACAGTGCTCTACTTAAATTTAAACTGTAACAAACAAAGTTAAAAATTTAACTGAAGAGTGACGTACTAGGTGCATGGTTAATGTAATGAATCGTTTTCGTGGAAATTTTCTTTTTTTTAAAGTGGTACTAATAAGTACAATAATATTTTATTTACTTAACACTATTTTTTATTTCCTAATTGGATTAAAATTGTAAAAAATAACTCTTTGGTTTGGGTGTTGTGGTTTTTTTTTTATAACTTATCCTCTCTTAAAAAAAAAATCTGCAAATTGGTGTCAATTTCTTAAAGCATGTGTCCTCTCAGCATGTTGGATTAATATTTTTGTCCAACTACTGTAATGAAAGCGTATCGTGAAATTTGCATGCAAGAGATGGGTGCGTCTCGAAACCAGTAGACACCGAAAAGTCGGTAAATGTTTATATACAAATACTCAAGTCCCTTTTTTTAAGAAATATACTTATTTCGCTTATAAAGTATGCGTAAGAACAATAATAACAGGTGATGTTTGATGAACACCTGAGGCTGAGGACATCGTAAGATGAAGATGGCAGTAAAGGAGAAACTGGTTTAGTCATGCCTGAAGAAGGTTAAAGACCAGAAGGAATTTGTATTTAACTACGCATTTCTTTCGATTTTTGCGCGTTAATATTGTAAGAAATGTTGCGCAGCATTGGCTGTAATGTTGGGTATACCTTAGACAGCGTCAACATAGACTATTTAACATTACAATATACAGGACAAATCTACCAATCGTTATGCCTGTTGGGACTAGAAGTTGCAATGGCTCAAAATTAGACAGCGGAGAGACTATCTCTCCCTCTTACTTCTGTTCAATGTCCTTCATAGTCCTAACGCTCCTATATATCTGCGTGAAAAATTTCAACGCTTATCAGTTCATGGTTTACCTCTTCGTTCTCATTCTCAAGGCACTTTCTTAATACCCATACACAATTCCTCTTTCTTCTCTAACTCATATAGTGTCCATGCGGCTCGACTGTGGAATCATCTGCCATCCACCATCAAAGATGTTACTACATTATCTCAGTTTAAATCACGTCTGAAGAAACATCTCCTTTCTCTTCCTTAATCTCTCCTCCTTTCTTTTTTCCTCTTTCCTCTTTTTTCCTTTTTCCCGTTGAGTAATAGTTTTGATTTAAGGTAATTTATAAACAAATACGTTTATTTCTATTCTTATATATTTTTAACTTTTTAATCTTTTTTTTTTCTATTGAATATGTTCTGCAACTTGAATTATAAAAATTAAACTTTTATTTTATTGGTTGGTTGAAAGAAATTGCCATTTGGCAATAAGCCCGCCAATGTACAAATAACATTATCTACAAAAAGCTAAATAAATAAATAAATAAAAAGTTGCCTGTTTAACATAGAGATAGCAACAGTGCTATCTCTATGTTAAAAAATACTACTTTGGACATTTTTCATGTCTCTGAGGGGGTGTGTGAAATTCCGTGGGGGGATTGTAACAATAAATATATCGGCCAAACTGCGAGAAATTAAAAAATTAGAATTAACACACACTGCCGTGGGTTTTCTTGAAATAGTTTTTCTGAATTTGCGAATTATTATGGATATAAACCATTCGTTTCATTCTCAAAAATTAAACTTTTTCGTTCTGTCACAAATAAAGATATTATAATGAATAACTTAACTAACTTAAAAAATTGAAACACAATTTATTATATTATTATATTCCAAAATTCTTCGCCCCTGCTATCAATATTCCCCATAATTGGGTAAACCCCACCCCCTCCACTACACATTGCCTTGTCCCTTCCACCCGACCCTATCAGTACCTAAGTTCTAATCTGTGTATGTATTTTAGTTAAGTTTACATTTACACCTGATGATGGGTAATTTAGAATACCTGAAACTAGTTGCGTTATAATAAATGAAACTCTTATGTGGTAAAAATTACAAAGCGTTTCACTTAAAATAAATTCTCTGAGGTAGTTTTTTCGTTACAAAATTCTCTTACACGATTCTCATGATATTATGTATACCTACGTGTTATTGATTGACTTTTTATTTATATTATTTCTATGTCCATGAACTATTTTGTTATTTTCAGATGTATGAATAAATAAAATTTAAATTTATATAAATAATAGACACCACCAGACTCCCTTATAATATTGCACCGCACCGCATATTTATCCTCACGGGACTGTTCCTCGTGGAAGACCTAAAAAATGGAAGGACAGCTAGGAATCTGCTCAACAAAGGAACAACCCTATAGATAACAGAGCGCATACGTCTTTTATGGCAATGTAGAAGAAAATTTATTCAATTACTCGTAATATTTACTTATTCAAAAAATACATATTTTTTTTAGATAATGTGAAATAAATTTATTGAATTACTTTAAAAAGTAAAGAAAGTTTTTAATTAAATTCCACCTGTAGTCAAACCAATATGACCTTCGCTAGGTACTTAGCTAACAAAAATAAAACGGAATTTTCATCTACCCATTAAAAAATTCGAGAAAATGGAGAACAGAGCCCATTCAAATCATTTATCAACGGCCGTTATACAAATTACCGTATCGGAAAATTCTGTAGCCAGAAATTTACAATAAATTGTAGTTGAATACCCCAGTAATTTATCAAAAAAGCGAGACATGCTTCGGTAGAAATTTGTTCAGTAACGTGATGCTACGTCACTTTTGTCATCAATCATGACGGCTAAGTTAAAAATGCAATTTGGAGTTGCAATGGTAGAGCTGCATGCGCAGTGCAATATTCTACCGGGTTCCAACTGCAATTATCATGACTCCAATATTTTATTTTATTCCTCTCATAGTGCAATGGTAAGTGCGTTAATATAACATATATGAAATTCAACATTCGATTCACAGTGTGTCAAATGCAAATATAATAATTAGTTGGGCTGATAACTTGTTTCAATATATTTTAGCCAGTAAAGTCACATGGATGTAGATACTGGTTAATTTTTGTTTTGTGAGGTTTCTACGCCTTTTTTTAACGATAAAATAGCATACATCGTTGTATTGTTGATCCCACAAATCCGAGGCATATTTGCAGGTGAAATTAAATTTATTTTTTTATGGAAGGTAGGTACAGAGTTAAATAAAAAATGAAGAAAAATTGTATGTGCACACATAAGATTCACTTGATCTCTTCAATAAGTATTTGATGATTTTCAAAAATAAATTTATAAATTTCCTACAGTTTTGGTACTACACTCCTCATTTTTCTATTTCCATAGTAATTTTTCAAGGCACCGTCAGCTGCTTTGCCAATACTTGTCGGGTCACGATCTGATGGGTTATTTTGAATTTAAAACTGCAGTCGAGGAAATGATTTGTCACTTTCTTATACTGACACTGTTTGATATAGGCAAAACGTTAATATTGTCTAAAAATACTTTATCATTGCCTTTATTTTGCCTTAATTAAAGGCACAGTGGTTTTTAATTTAATTTTAACTTGTAAGTTCAAGACCATATAGGTATAAGACTTAGGCCCCATATTGAATTATTGGCTCAACTAGTCCCAAGTAAACTAGTCTCAGCACTGAGCCTCAGCCAGAGCCTAACAGGACATTATTCGGTTTTGGCCACACTGTTTTGCTCCCGAGCGCGCCGCTTCGTTATTTCGACGGCCGACATATGCGCACGGTTTTTTAATTCAGCGATAAAATTATTTTCCGCTATTCGCCTTGTAAGTGTTTTATCATCATCATAATTTATTTCCACGCATAATAGTGCATAAGACACTGCATTGGTACACCAATCGCAGCGTACCTTGATCACCTTTTTGTTATATGAAGGCAAGATGACCAGTCTTACGCAGGGACAATTTTTATTTTTTTTTATTTAAGAAAAACCACAATTCTTATATGAAATATGAAAAATAGTACATACATCCAGTTAAAGTTTTTTACAAATATAATAAGAGGACATGTTACATAGTTAGGAGAAAAAATAATATAATATATAAGAGACGAGAAAAAAAAAGAGCAAGAAGGGATAAGGAAATAGAATGGAGAAAAGGAGGAGAGGAATTTTTATAATAAAGTTGACTGATTCAAAATGTTAATATGATAATTACATGAATTAAGGGAACATAAACTTATACACACTGACAAATGTTTCATTTTACAGTGTTTCAAAACTTAAGTTAATAAATATTGTATTAAAAATATTAACGATCGTAAATAAAATATCTTAAATAGGGACAAAGTAGGTAATATTTGTAGCAGCTACTATGAATAAAATATTTTAGTTCAAAAACACACTTTTTAAATCCATATTACAATCATGTCGGTAATCGAACCCGAGACCTCTTGCGTGGTAGGCAAGCGCGCTGACCATTACGCCACGAGGCCGACGAGTTTTTTACAGCTATGCCTTCACTCGCACAACGCCGCAAACATTAAATATATCACCATCGTCCATCGCCTCTTATCATCCTCATTGGTTTCCAGTCAAAATTGTGTGCCTGCAGTGTTCCAGAAGGCCAATATAATAGAAGGCCAACAGGGAATAGCGTGAGCTGATTTCCGACTATGAAAAAGACTTCACACCAGATTAGTCAGTGTTATTACATGTTTATTTTCTCTGGTCCAAGTACATCTCTAGTAAATTGTTGGCTGCATAATCCACTAGCTCACATTGTGAGTAAGGAAAAATTTATTTATTGTTCTGTCCGCTATCGCGAATTTATTTTACACCCAAAAAGCGGATCTATTTACATGATTCACCAGAAATTGTTAGAATGCATAAGTTATAACTTGGGTTTTAAGTTTTAAAACTTTAAACAAGTGATTAAATGTGTAATTAAGTTGCGTGTAATAATTTATTAAAAAAAAAATTACATCGATATTGTTCGTTCCCATTTTATATAAGTTTAATGTTATTTGTTGTTGTTATAGCTGGTGGCATAAAACAAAAATAATTTTAAAAATTGAGAGTAAATAAAAATTCTTGCATAAAAAAGTTGGATAAAACGCGATCTTCAAATTATAACTTTTGTTAACACAACCTTTTGTGGTCCAACTGGCTCTTAGCCAATTATTAAAATTGACTTAAGTTTAGGCCACCGAACGAAATCATTTCCCTGCCTCGCTATGTTACTTATCCCAACGTTTTCTTGACCTTTATCCTAGTGCTAATGTATATTTACTCAACACAATACCCTTAGTTATGGCAAATCAGATTAAATTGAATACACAAAGGCTTTAAACAGATTTATCGGTGGATTACGGCATCAAAATTCTACAGGTAGCTAAAATACTCAATGAAAAAAATTCTACCAGGTAATCAGTTTATAATTATTGTAACCTTTAAATAAAATGTGGTCCTGTGGGATATTTCATGAACAATATAATAATAATAATAATAATAATAATAATAATAATAATAATAATAATAATAATAATAATAATAATAATAATAATAATAATAATAATAATAATAATAATAATAATAATAATAATAATAATAATAATAATAATAATAATAATAATAATCAAAGTTTATTAACAAAAATAACAATAACTTTATCTACTACATAAACACTTAGGTAATAGATTTCTCTGGATCATGTCTAGTCTGGCTAACTAGGTACAACCTGTTTTAAGGCAGACATTTTTATGCAAACATTAACAATAACATAAACACCTTATTGGTAATATACTAAACAGTTATACAATATTAATTTATTAGGAATTTATTTTTAGTAAATTTTCCGATTTTTCTCGACCTAAATCAAGTGACCAATTTTTTACAAATTTGTTAAATTGAATCCAGGTCATGGTTTTGAAATCTTTAAGTAGCATATTGAATATTTTGAGGCCCAGAAACCTGAAATTTCTTTGCCCGAATTCAGAGTTTGTGAAAGACCCCTTATATATCTTTATTTTTAATGAATCATTTACGAATCACAAAGAACGCTTTATTTTCATTTTTTAATTTACATATTTTGGAGGTGACTGGTGAAGTCTACGGGCTGCACCCAGAAGCTAATTCGGAAAAAAAAAACATTTTATTTATGTTTGAATTTTTATTATAATGAGTATTGATTTATTATTTAAACTACTTTATTTCAATTGTCGGCCTCGTGATGCAGTGGTTTGCATGTTTGCCTTCTATGAAAGAGGTCTCAGATTCAATTTCCGACATGGTTGACATGAAATATTTATTTAAAAAGAGGTATTTTTACATTTGAATATTTTATAGTCCCCGGACTGGTACCTGTAAGACTGATCATCTTACCTTCATTGAATAAAAAATATCAAGATACACTGCGATTGGAGTACTAATGTAGTGCCCTATGCGCCCTTAGGTTCAGAAAGGGAACGACGAGTATTAATTTTTATTGTATATTTTTTAACCTCACCAACTGAAAAAAAATACGTGGAACATAAAAGGCCCGGCCTTGTCATATTATTGGTTGTTAAGTTTTATTCGTTTTTTAACAAATGAAGATAAAAAAAACAAAAAAAAAACAACAAATTAATCAATAATTCATAGTCTCTTCACCGTATACTGTGCAAAAAACAAACATAACAAAAGCAAACAGAATATCATGTAGAGCAGAAAATAATCTTTTGAATAACGTATACTCGTATGGTACCCTTACCTTAACCACTTTTTTTTACTTGTGCTTATTTTTTAATTCAGAAAAAAAGGACGTTTGTAACAACAGCTAATATAAAAAAATGTTCAGCGTACTGCCGCTAGAAAACTAATTTGCTCATGAAATTAACATCATATTTAGACACATAAATTAGGTTTTCAGCGCTGTTTTGCAAGCAACAATTTACATGCAATATTGTTCTGCGTCCAGTAATTTGCCTCAATGCAATGGAGGGCGAGAATATTTTAAGTTTCGCTAGAGTTTTTAGCTTCTAGATATTCCAAGTAACCGTACCTCGTTCTATAACAAATCGTTGCAGTCTAGCAATAAATAACTTTCGTTGAAAAGTTTATCATAACATTATCACGTTTTCGTACTCCCTGGAAAATGCATAAAACGCAAACTAGCATTAGCACAGGTATGGTGTAGTTACTTGTACTGTAAACTAGAAAACTTTATTGTTCATTACAGGTATTGGACAGAAAATCCCTCATGGTTTGATGAGATTATAATTTATGTACCCTTAGCTTGTACTAAGAAAATAATAAGAGTCATGAAAAAAAAAAAAAAATACTTAGCAAAAAAGCCAAAATTAGGTAGTGTGAAATACTACTTAAATACTCCGAGCACAAGTAAACACAATTTGCTAGGTTAGATTAATACTTTAGATTATAACGAGACTCTTTTTTTTCTCGATATATTATATTAGGGAGTTTAATACAGTTATAAAAGAAAGGACTTGTGACCGACTAGGAAGGCACAACCCGAATGATACGAGAACTCGGCCGCGCTGCACTACTCCCACCGTTTTCTCACATATACATATAACTATGTTAGTTCCCATACATTAACATATTAAAATACATGGATTTTGCAGTAAGTAAATGTGTAAACAGATGTTGTTTTAAATATTTATATGTTTAAAACACTACAAGAAACATTAATATCTTAGAACTGTCGTGTTTATGAGTACCTATGTTTGACATTCATCAACTTTTGTATACCCACATTTTACTTTTTTTTTTCTTCCTTCTGTCTAACTGAATATTTATTTTTTGTAATTTTTTGGTTTTATAAACCTCTTTTTCATAATATTTTCAAATTGCATACTGTAGAATACTAGCCTAGTTATAGTTTCTATGTAAGAGTTACTAGTAATGTTTTGTTGTTGAAAAATAAAACAATGTTAAACTATGGTAAACATAGGTGCAAAAAAAATGTTTTTAAGGTACGAATAAAACATTTGATTAACTTTCTTGGAAACGAACATATTACAGCTATTAATTGACAAGTGTTACTTGGTTTTGGTGTGATTGAAAAATGGAAATAATTTTGAAATTTTATCTAATCATCATATTTAAAGTAATTTTTTTCCAAAAACTAGCTTTTTAAAAATATTATTCTTTTAACTTTGTTTTTTTTAAAAATATATGTATAAAATGATAAACTATGTGTATTTAACTGAATATATAGTAAAAATGTTATTCGTATTATTACTTATATTATAAGTTGTATAAACAGTACAATTTTAATATAAATGGTTTATATTAAATCAAAAAGTTAAATATTTGTTTGTAAATGAAAATAAAAATTCATCGACTTTTTAAAAAAAAAAAATGTAATTGTTTTAAAAATAAATATTTCTATATTTCAAATATTTGGTACGGATATGTTTTTGATAAATAAACATATGAACATTTTTTATTTAAGATATTTTTTTCATTATTTTTTTTTATTAATGAATTTCGTAAAAAGTACATGTTTTTGTAAAATTCTAAACATATCTACTTTTACACATCTAGTTAATATTATCACTGCAACTCTCCAAAAAAAGAGACTGACTCTTGTGCTTGGAGAGTGACTTACACTGTTTTAGTTGTTTATTTATAAGAGTTTACGAGTATATAATTTGAAATAAAAACATAGGATATTTAAAGAAAAAACGTAAAACCATAATACATATATAGATAAGATATAATTAAATATTCATTATTTTTAATTACATTAAAAAACATATTATGATTATATGTAATAGCATCTTCGAATAGTGGTAAAATTTAAAATACTACGTCACATCGCGTCGCGACGATTATTGGGTAGTGCATTCTATCTTAAATTGAAAAAATCCATGAAAAATTTAAGCTGAAAACCGGACAATTTATCTTAAAATGGCATTTCAACAAATTATTGATTTTATTATTTCAAATCGCTACGAATTTGGAGGAGTTCTGGTGACGGACAAACAACATAACTTACCAACAAACAAAAGTATAAATTGCATTTTTAGTGGTAAAATAAATATATTGGCGTGATAAAATATTTCATTTAAACATCCAATTAAATATTATAGGATAATAAAAGGCAAAATTAATTATTGCGGTTTATTTTATGCTTATTTTATCTTAAATTTATTGAAGACCATTATAAGTTTTTGTTTATTTTGTAAGGTGTAAAAATATGCATTTAACATGAAAACATGTGTTCGTATAAAAAAGCGCGGCGGGCTTTCATAAAAAAGTAAACAATATTCACTATGCAAAATAATCACTTAAACCAGCCAATAATAAAGCATTACTCTTGTAAAAAGCAATTTTACATATTTTCTTTTCAAGAATATTCCTTTTCTGTTTTCATATTTATCGTGGGTAATATAAATTGTTCTCTTAAATGTATTCTTGCATTATATATTTTTTACGCAGAAATTAAAATTTAGTCAAGGATTTGCACTTAAAACGATATTTAAACACATAATTTTATTTACATTTTCGCTTCGTTTATTAGAAAGATAAATATTTTTTAGGTCGCAAGCCGAACACGCGCTTTTTGAATCAGAAAATTTCTCGAAAATTTTAACTACGTTAACTTTGTAAACTTCTTACCACTCAGATTAAATTTAACCGGCCGTATTCTGATGTCCTGTTTTATAACTAAGTTAACAGCTTGCGTGTAAATAGGCACCTAATTATCTTTAATTCGATATCTTAAATACAATTTTTGGTGACAAAAATTACCCTAGGCATCACAAGCAGTCCTGACCAAAAATACCGGCGGTGTTTTTTTTAATATTTTATATTGTTGTTTATTTATATATTTACGTTTCAAAGATATTTTTTTTTAAATTTTGATATATGATCTTAACTTTGGTACAACATGTTTTATTAAATGACTTATCTGTATTGTATTTCTTGACATAAATATTTTTTTTTTTTTTTTTTGTAAATTGATTTGTCATGATATTTATAAGTGTATTGGTTTTAGTTTAGAAGAGTTCTTACTTAATACGGAATTTTCTTGTAATTTGGGGCATAAAAAAATATGATTGTGATTTAATAAAATTGTTTATTGTGGGTGAAAAAATCTGATTTTAAGGAATCTGTTCGAGTTAGTAAAATAAAATGTAAGTAAAATATAAAACAAATGTATTTATATATAAATAAATGTTAAACAAACTCCCTCTCTAAACACGAGTTTTCACTCTATTAGAGATGTAGAAACGTTATTATTGATTATGTATGTACCAACCATTATGTAATTTTACACCATGTTTGCCAAAATTTTTTTTCAATAAATAAATGGTTTAAAAGTTCATAAAATAAAATTTTAAAAATTGTATTTAAAAAAATATTATCACAACAAAGATTTATGTGTTCAGTCTCTTAGTAGTAAACACGTTTTTTAGTCGTCTTTCCGCCCTGGTTCGCTCCTGCTAGCCACTCTTTGCTCCGCTCTACCCGCTGACTGCTTTTGCCTCCCTTGATCCTTGTACAGGGTGGTAAGTCCTTTTCAGGGCTGTTGAGGTTGACTTGTAGTCGGTGCAGTCGTGCCTATACCTTCCAGCTTTGTCTTTTGGCTCAGTTTTGGAGGGCGGTGCCATGTTTACGCCAGGAAGCCTGATTGTGGCAGACGCGGGTGACGAACCAGCGCAGACACCTAGTAACGCGTAAGTTACACACCTATTCTTTCAAGAAAAACGTTCCTAAGCGCCACGCAGCCAACTTTACAGAAGAGCCATTGAAAGCACATTTTTTTTAATTAATAAAAAATCTCGTATTTTTAATTTTTAATTTAAATGATGTAGATTAAATTGGCTCTTCTGTAAAGTTGGGTTCATGTCGTTTAAGAACTTTGTTTCTTTGTAATAGGTACTCACTTTTACTATAAATTATTTATTCACATATTACTTGCCTGCGCATCTCACTTATGCACATACTATGTTACCGCCTTTGCGACGCAACATATATTTGAAAAACGGCGTATAAAAGCAATACAAAAGAGGTTTTAATACTTAATTGATTTAGCGTCTAAGACAACTTATCTTGTAACTTAATTTATTTACAAATTCAGAGAATAAGTTTTTTCTCAAACTTGACCTAGATAGGTTTACAAAGCTTACATTAAACTCAACAGGCAAAATCTTTAACTGAATGTCTCCGGCTAAATCTAACGATCAAATATAACTGCCCAATAAACGAAGGTATTTGAACGGCAAGGTCTGTAATCTTTCAATTCACAAAGTTTCTGATTTTTCAATTACTTTTTTTTTTCATCTCTTAGTAAAACGACTTGTAAAAACTATGTGAGAAACTCAAAAATCAAGATTAAAATAGAGATAAAGAGGCTTTTGTCACATTTTTAATACAAAAACACGAATGTTAAATTGTGTTTTTCTTAGCTTGTTTTTTATTTGTAAAAAAACTTATTTCAGAATGCTTCAAACATAAAACAATTCCGTTTATTTCATTTTATTTGTCCTTGTGTAGGCGGATACAGAATAAAGTTCTGTGTGTAAAATAAAACTAAAACCGTTGACGAGTGTTTTCTACTCGATTGCTCCTCTAAGATAAAAATTCTGAAAAACAAAAGGACTGATCACTTTACCTTCATATAAATTACAAACAATTGTTGATACGCTGCATTCGGTGTAAAAATCCAATGCGCTATGCACCATCAGATACAAATAAGGGTACTAACGAGACTATTTCCATGTATGTATTGTTATGACAAAAAATCATTAGATGTGATAACTTTATTTTAAGACATGTATTGTTAACATCATTATTAGACGTTCAAGGAAAAAAGATGAAAAGAAAGACATAAAATAAATTCACTTCAAAAACCAGTAAAGCACAAGTGAAATAATTGTTCCGTTTAAAGTGCTAGAAGCGTATTGAGAACAAAAAGGGAATTCAACAAATAATTTTACACATAAAAATTGGACATAAAAACTCTAATGTCTTGTAAAATGAAAGCCTTAAAACTAAACGATCTCTCTGCTTTTTTATCAAAGCATTACGACGAACGCAATACTACTTGAACCGAGCAATTTAAATTTGCGTAGTCATAAAGTATTACTTATCAAAATTTCAATTGTAAGATATAAAAGGAATTTCGATCGTAGTAAATAAAATTTAACTCAATTGGTTTTCTTGGAAAATTATTTGTGCCCTAAAACAGTGGTTCGAATTCGTCGGTCATCTTACCGCATCACTGTCAATGATCGACTGAATATTTTCTCACAAACACTGGTTACAGAACATCGTCTCAGTCTTTATTGTTTTGAATAATATCTTTGTGCTCTCTCTTTACATATTTACTACTGTATTAGCGTCTTATCCTTTTGTCGCAAAACAAGGATAAATATTTGTTGTATTAAAATCCAGCATAGTTATAAAAATTTTACTTTCCAAATCCAGCGTAAAAATGTCTTATTTATTTTGTATGCAGATAATTGGTAGAATTCCTTTTACTTTTATTGGATTTTATTCTACTTTATTTTTTTTAATATACTAAAGTGTAGAATGTGACGCGTTTTGTCATTTTAGGACATTATTAAACTTACTTAACTAACCAAACTAAATTACCCTACAAAATTATCAATATATATATTTGAAGATAATAAAAAATACAACCTTATCATTTAAAAAATAAGACAGATTCATCAATTATTGTATCGTAACTAGTGTGAAATCACAGCTACACAAGAGTTAATTTGGTTATATCACGTTCGTCGAATGTTTGTCATTCTTTTGTTCCTACTTTATTGATTTTCTGTTTGATATTTATAAATGATGTTTTATCGCGTATTATTGAAGTTTAATATTCGTGTCAACTAAACTCAGGACTTGGGACTTTTGTCTCAATGAGTCATTGATACTGTGGCTCTTCTTTAACAGCTTTATCCTTTTTATCACGGTGAACTGGTGACTGGTTATTATTAAAAGAGAATGCCATTTATTTATTTACGTACATTCATAAGTTTATTGTACATTATTTGAGACATAAGTCCAGACTCCATGGGACTAAAAGCCCTGTGTTGGGATAGGTCTGGCAATAAGTTGACACAGACACATGAGTATATCACCACAAATATAGGATCAGAAACATTTTTTTTAATGCACATATATATATGGTATATCAAAACAATAAATTAAAACATTTGGAAAATCATCAAGGAGTTTCCCACTCCAATCCCTCCCACTAAGGAAAATCCAGTCCTTAACTACTTTCTTGAAAATAGTTTTTATCCTTGAGAGCTTAATACTATCTTCCAAAATAATGAACACTCTCGGTGCGATAAATAAGAGATGGCTCTGAGCAAAAGTCGTACGGGTTTTGGGTATGACATAATTCATGCTCTGGGAAAACCTCGTACGGACATTTTGCTGAGACCTCTCCTCATTGTTCGACCAGAAGTTTGTAAGTGCTTATTTTAGGTACAATTGTCTCGTATCCAGCTCCTTCATGTATTGGAACAACTGTTCTGACGGGTATGTTGGAGGGCGCCGGAATATTATTCTCAATAATAATTTCTGTGATATTATAAGAGGCTTTAAAATAGATGCCGCACAACCCCCCCAGCCAGCTTTTCCATAGGTTGCAGTGGATTGAAACATAGCAAAATACACACTTCTGAGAGTGCCAATATCCAGAAATTAAAACATAAACAGATAATTTAACCATTTGTTTTTGTGTTCATATCATGTTATGTGTTTTTTTTATATTTCTAGATTGAGTATTTTTAGCGTGATGATATGGGTGGCTTTGCACAAATAAAATAAAACAGCTCGATTTATAATCACTTAATTTGTGGAAGGAATTTTTTTATTGTCAGTTGAATTTGATGAATTTAATTTTTCATAGTTCTTATTTTTGATCAACTCAAAATAAATTAAAAAAATGGCAGTAATGGAACCGGGTCACCTATTTTAGTTTTCGAACGATAACATTTGTGACATTCGTGTTTTATTCCTATCGAATATTTAATGAAATAGATGGGGGGGTAATCGCAAAATTAATCTTTTCTCTCACTTTCTTATTTGTGATTAGGTAATTATTCAAAACTCCCTGATAAATTACTTCTATCCAAGGCGTACCTTTTTCTTACCTTTCTGAGAAATAGCTTAAGTATGGTCGATTAACCCTCTAGGCCAAAGCTAATCCTACCGAAGGCCTTTTTTATATCGGCTACACCGTTTAAGTATTTACAGTATAAATACTTTTAATATCGGTAAATTGTTTCTGTAAAATTTAAATTATCTGTATTTATTTTAAATAAAGGCTTTTTCAAAATAACATTGATAATTGTTCCTGAAAAAAATCATACATAAAATAAATGGAACTCTAAAAGCTTTCTAATTACGCATCCAATCGTATGTGACTAACTCAAAATGCACAAAACAACTTTTTGAAATTGTCATTGTTTATGTTTTAACAAAGAAATACAGTTCCCTGCATCTGTTTCGTCATTTAATCGGTTGAGTGTCATAAGCGCGTCAACGCGCTCTGCATTTCCGTGCTCGTAAGGCCAGCCATACAAAAATAGCACTTAAAAACGCGTGCTTTTTAAACACGCTTTACGCGTCGAGATCAAATATTCCGAATGATTTTAAATTTGTTGCACTCGGAGACAACTGTAAAAAAAGAAACACTGGGATATACGGGAATTATTAAAATTAACGAAATCATTTTTTTGAAAATTGCCTAAAATTTCGCCGCCCGTTGAAAACTGTCGAAGCGATACCTTGCGGAACAGAAAAGGTGAAATAAAATACCTTCATCTTTATGCGGCCATAGATAAACTTGATACGCAATAAATTATGTTGGGTTTCAATTTTACGTCACAAGTTTAGTGGTTAGTTGTTATAAAGTGAGAAAGGGTGTGTTCAAATTAAATTAAACACATCCGTTTCGTTAGAACACACTAACAGTGCCACTCTATTTTATATAATTACATGCGCTTTCATTATTAAGAGACTCGTAACATCACAGGGCAAAGGAAAAATGGCCGACACTTTTATTCGAAGCGGTCACGCAATATTCCGGTAGCACTTTTACACGAAGGGCTTGGGGTCTAATAGCATTACCATGTTCACGTCTCAACTCTGTGCTCATTTTAGTCAAACATTTTCATAACAGGGCACTGATAAAAAATCTGAATGCGGCTTTGTTATTTGCCCCTTTGCCATGACGTACAGAACTGTCATAAACATCATAATCCTTACACTTCTATTCGCTTATGATGGTGCAAAGGTCATTTATTAGAACACAAAATGCAGTATACCTATAGTATTTGTTACATGAAGGTAGGATGATCAATTGCACGTTTCAGTTATTTATTTTAAAGTTCATATACATAAAAAGGCGAGCAAATTGCCTAAAGGCAATTTCTTCTTACCTACCCAAACCGTTCAGTTTGAGTAAATAAGTAGTATATGGACATGTTATAAATATTCTAGGTACAGATTTTAATAGTCCAGTTTACAGTCCATCAAACCCTTATCTGCACACAACGATGCATGGGACGCTGCATTGTTAGATAAAATACAGCGTTTCTTGATCATATGTCACAAGAAAGTAAAGTGATTAGTCTTACGCTTCAGGTACCAGTCTAAGGACAGTTAAAAAATTAAGTATTAATCATCTATAAAAACAAATATTTCATATCGACCTCCCCACGGATCGAGCTCAAGACCCCAAGCATGGTAGACAAATGCAGGAACCACTACACTCCAAAGCGGACTTTCTTCCACTCAATTTTGTTTTTTAGAACTTTAACCTAAGAGTCGCTTTTTATTATTTATTTATAAATTTATTTCAAAAAAGTAATGTACATACTTAATAACAGGGAATCTATATAAAACCAATTAATGTAAAATGAAAACGGAGTGTTCTCTGTTTATGATAGTTTCCATCTTAAATGGCACAGCCTGTTCTAAGATGGAGACTTTCTATCTTTAGAGCATAAGTAGTCCTATACTCATAAAACAATAACATAAAAAAGAAAAACTAAAACTACTTAATTATAAATGCCTAGCTAAGCAAATGTAAGAAATTAATAATTGTTATTATACAAATATAAAGTATATATATGTGCCAAGAATACATGTTAGTTAAACATAAAAAAATATAGTTTAATATATAATAAAACAAATATAAAGCAATTGATACGAAAACACTCGTTCTGAATTCTGGTTCTTTAACAAATATTTAATTGTATTCCTCATCCGCGAGGACACTGAAAACCGTACTAAAGAACGCAAAATATTACAAGAGATAAACCAGAATTTAAACAAATATTTTACTTCAACCTTGCAAGCATCGAACCCGGAACCTCAAGCATGGTAGACGAATGCATCAACCACTACGAGATCGACTTATCCCTAATATATTTCCTTTATCACGAATAGCTGTTGAGTCGGAAAAACTCGTCCAGGGTCCTAGGCCCTAACTACAATAAAAAGTAAACACAGTTATCTTCAACTGCCTATAAAAATAAATTGATTTTTCCGTACAAAAATTTGAATATTTGTTCGATTTTTTTCGAAACGTATTGAATTACAAATTACCGATGATGGCACTTAAAATTTTTACACAAACATACACGTCTTACTACACAAAATTTGATATTACTTTATCGATAATTAAATATAACTCTCATTTAACGTTCCATTGAAATCGGCGCCCTGGTTCTCTTTCTTGCACTGAAATGTATTATTTATGCTAGAGACAAATATAAATGTCGTATTTGAAACGTCATGTTTATTTATGCCAAGTCAAATATTACGCAATAGACGTTTTGAGTTCCGCGATATAAAAATATTGATATATTTGGTCTTTAAACAGTACACACATAATATAGGTAAACGTCCTTTTTTGCCGGTTTGATTTACGCCGTTTTACAAAAGCGGTGCCAGCGCGGGATTCCTCGGTTCGGCAGACACCAGACGAGAGACGACAGTAGGCGTCGCGATTCTAATAGCCGAGACACTTTTACACGTTGTTTTATTCTATTACCGTGTACGCGAGCAGCCTATTGTGTGTGTGAAATTGTTTCCAAGTCTCTTTCTGTTTTGTTTTTAGTAAAAACAATAATGTATGATTTTATATATATTTTTTATTATTATTAAAATTTAAAAAATACTCAAATATTTGTAGTTTATGCTATGCTTCTGTAAAAAGGAAGCAACAATCAAATTAAATGAAATTGGGTGTTTTTTTTTAAAAGTGTGAGAATTTAATTAAGTACTGACGAACTGTTTAGTTAGTATTTATTATAAAAAGTTCATTATTTAAATCAAAAGATTATTATTTATTTTGTTAATGAATTTAAACTGTTTTTATTTTAAACATTTATAATTTATTCTGAATATAAAGGATATTTATTAAATAAACATGTTAAATTGTCTTTAGAATTTTGACACGGAATCTAACCTGTATATCTTCCATTAGATTTGTATTCTTTTAACGCTGATTTTTTTTACTTCGGTGTCTCGACGTTTACTTTTATATATAAGTCCTCATGTTAACTTAATTCTTATAATTATTAAACTGTTTATTAATCATATAATCAACTGTTTAATAATAAATATATTTCATAGTCCCTGGACTGGTATCTAAAGCGTAAACCTGATCATCTAACCTTTATGTAACAAAATTGATCAAGATACGCTACGTTTGATGTACTCATGAAGTGTTCTATACATTTTAAGGTGCGGAAAGGGAATAGTGATGAACTGAATGTACATTAATCATCAATATTTCCACCTTATCATTTAACCAATAAAAATTCTAATATGTTAACAAAGAAGATTATATAAAAACCTTCAGTTTTGGTAATAGACAGAAGATCTAATGATGGTGATGATTAATGCAAAACAACACGGAACCACACCGCATACCCACCACCACAGCTGTATATTATTAGTGCATACATGTCCACCCTCATTCCAATATAACACCCACCCTCTCACTCACTTACACTCACACAAACACACTAGTATGTATTGTACGTGTATTTAATGTATTTCTGTGGATATCTGTCATTGGTTTTATTCTCTGTATATTTTATTTGTTGTATTCTCGTTACATGTATTACTGTTGATATCCCCAATGAATAAAATAAAAAATAAAAATAAAATTAGCCTGTCATACCAAGAATATTTAAATAAATGAACCATATAACAAAACAAAGCTCTAAGAATAACCCCGAAAAAAAAACAGATACACAAGGGTAAAGTGTATCTTTTTTTCTTTTCTGTCTCTTAAAGTTTTAATAGCAAATTTACCCGCTACACACATATATTTTTTACGCATATTTAATTAAAATAAATATGCCTTAATTTTATATTTATCACTAAAAAGCTTTGGCTGCAAATAAAAAATAATGGTAAGGCATAATGTTATCGTCGGAATGTTATTACTCATTTCAGAGTGTCAATCGATAGCTGAAAAAAATGTATGGGAAAGGCGGCTTGAAAATATTAATTAGTTTACGAGTGTTATTTCGTCTGGTGTAAATAATGACAAAGTGCTTAGTAACGTGACAAAGCGAAAACAATTTAAATTAATAACCGGAGCTTTTGAAAGTTAAAATCATGTAACGGGCTAAAGTGGCGGGATATAAAAACCATTTCCATATTTAAAATTTGCTACACCAATTTGATGTGTGAAAAAAGTGAAAAGCCCTTCATTTGAATGTTGAAATTTACATTCGAGTCTTTTTCCAACAATCATTTGGTAAATATGTAAGTGTGTAGTTAGATCCGCGGCACGCGCTGGCGTGTAGAACTGACATTTGCCGCGTACAAAAGGAAAGTTCCAGTTATTTCTTTTAATCAAGATTATGAGAAATGTGTACACAGTACTCACACAAAAATGGCATCAGCGCGGCTTTGGGAAAAACTTTCAGCGGGAGCGGTAATACCCCATTTTTAGCGCTTAAAATAAACACGAAGCTTATATTACAATTACTCAAATGAATCGGTCATGTAAGAAACCCCGTTAGTCAGGTTTTTGACAAACATAACATTTTTTTTTTTAGTTTATTTTTTTTAGAAACGTGTGTTATTTCGTTAACTCTTGTGTGGCTGTGTTGTCACACTAGTCTACATACGATACAAGACTTGGTATATCTCACTTTTTTATTTGAATAACGAAATCGCATTTTCTGTAATCTTCAAATGGACGTTTTTACAGCATATTTGGAAAGTAAATTTTGTATAACTAAGCTGAATTTCAATACAGCAAATATTTATACTTACAACGCAGCGGTAATTATGTGTTCTTACACATCTCTTGAGAGCACGAAGATATAACTCGTAACAAAGACACTGTCATGTAGCCGGTGAAACTGATTCAGTCTGCTATTGACAGTGATGGGTAAGGCACGCATGAAAAATGAACGGCGTATTTAAGATTTTTAATTTATTTTGCTGAAACAGGACTAAATTACAAGTTTGTTTGTAAAAATTATGGGAAAGGAAATATTTAATAGTAGGTATGTCTCCATGCTTTTTTTTTCAAACATCTGAACTTAAGAATATTTTGTCTTTTGCTTGTGGTAACACGATGTTACATCACTGCGAGCAAATGAATTATTTACTTTAGTCTTTTAAGATTTAAAAAACCACTTAAGGTGTGTCTTTTTTAATCAATTTAAGCATGGTTAACTCGGCCAGTCAAAAAAAAAATACACAAGCCACTGTGAATTATGTTTTTACTTCTCTAAACGCATTCATAGCGTACGAGAGTTGACACTTGACATTGTGAGTACCTAGTCTATGGTCTTACGTATTTGATTTGGGTTTCGTAGAGTTTCAATTTGTGATCTGTTTAAACAAATTATTAATATAATACTAGCAATATGTTCAAATGTCTGCTTCTAAAACTTCTGCTGACGACAATATAAAAATATCTAAGAGACGTAAGGAGCGGAATACGTGAAAAAAAAATAAAGTTGTCAGTAGTCATCAAAGTATTCCTGAAGGACCCAAAAGAAGGAGGTATTGTTGTCAATTACATGAAAAATCTTCAATTGCTGGAAGTTTTGGTACGAGGAACATTTAACTTGTTGAAGCTTTCAGTCAGTGTGCTCTGTATTCACAACTTAAAAGGCAATACTGCTTTATTTTATTTTTGTTTAAAAAAAACTGGAAAAAAAATGTCCCAATACTGTCACATCATTCATTTTATATCAATAAAAAATGTAAAGTACTTTGATGCATGTACAGCGTAAAAAGAAAAATCACATTTAGTTACGATTGTATACTGCTCAAAGCAACCATTTTTAATATTCTAACCACTAGCAAAGAAAAAAGAAAAAAAACAAAATGAAAACGTCGAGTTTTATTCCCTGAAATAGTATTTATTAAAGAAACAACACAATTCAAAGGCCTTTAATTAACATATTAAAATACAGGATACAGTTTTTTTTTTTAATGAATTATTTATCATTTAAAAAAACACTATTAGCTGCATTTTATTAAAATAAGAACAAAATTTTAAACAAATACTTTTTTTGTGATTTGTGACTGATGAGATTTCTCAAATGACCGATTCAAATGGTAATTCAGATATATTATACATTACACATACTACACACCAGCAAAATTATTTGAAAACTCATAGATACAATATTTTTTTATAAATAATTATTTATTATAAAAAATTCACTATTAGCTTCATTTTATTAAAATTATAAAAAAAGATTTTATTAAAAATTTAAAAACAAATACTTTTTATTGTGATTTGTGACTGATGAGGTTTCTCAAATGACCGATTCAAATGGTAATTCGGATGTATTACACATAACACATACTACACACCAGCAAAAGTATTATAAAACTCATACATTTTGTAGAAGAGTCATAGATGAGGGGTCAGTACTAAATAAGCTATATTACATTATTACATTAACATTATCTTTATTCTTGACAATATTTTGAATAATCTCACTTCACCTGTTTGTGTAAGAGAGCTCTTCTGAGCTTTATTACAACATAAGGCTATTTTTTCGCTGTAGTAATGAGAAAACTTTTTCAATACCCAATTGTCACCTCCTCTTTAACAGTACTTGCTGCGCAATTATAGAAAAGCCCTTTCAACATTCATATTTCAATCATAATTGATAAGTCATTACCTGAATATTTGAGTTTTTCATTTCTTTCACACTTACCCCCTTGTCATTTTGTAGAATAGTGTAGATTTTTAGTTTAATTAATTAATATTTATTTAAAATAATACACACTTCGTTTTTTTATTAAAATTAAAAGGATTATTTTCTTCATTTATTTATTTTAAATATAAAATATTTGCGTTCGTATGATTAACCTAAATATTTTAATTTTGAAAACGTTTTCAGTGAGCTGTCAAATAACTCGCTATTAAAAAAGGGAATTAAGTTGGGATACAGTAGGGTTCAAACCTTAGACCTCTGGTCCGTGAATCCGCAAACAAAATAAATATCCCTTAGGCAATATACCCTCCCTTATTTGTGCATATGTAAACTATATAATTCATTTATTTATTTGATACTCCACAAGAAAAAAAACATATAATTGAATTAACAGTGTGTAATGAAATCCAGAAAACCCCTTTTTATGTAAATAAAGTGATTAAATAAATCAATAAGTTGAATACGTACCGTAAATATAAATGAATTAAAGTTTATACATTAGAAACTATTTATAAAATAAATTCTATTATACAAATATATAAAGAAGAAAAAAAAAAGGATTTATGATGAATAAGTCATTTAGCTACCAAATTAATATTAAAATCTCTAAATTCCACACAATTCATGATCAAAATAGCTCTGTCTTCAAAGGTGTCAAAAATTACAATAATCTCCCCAATGACCTAAAAACTATTTAAACTAATACATCAATAAATAAATTCAAAGTAATAAACATTCAATTTCAATAAGTGTGAATGTGTTATAATTCTCTGTTTTTCCTTTTATATCCTTTGAGTTTTTTTTTTCTCATGTACTCGCATATTTATAATTTTCTAATAAATAAAAAACTATAACACTCCAAGCACAAGAGTCAGTCTCTTTTTTGGAGAGTTACAGTTATAACATTCATTAGATGTATAAAAGTGGATTTGTATAGAATTTAAAAAAACATGTATTATTTGTGAAATATTTTAATTAATTTTAAAAAAGGCATGTAGATGGTTAAAATTAATTACAATTGTAACATTAATAATATAAACATTACATTGAAATACATCTTCGTAACATTAAAATATTTTTAATGAGTGTGAAATATATATTTTTTTATTTATTCATATAAAGATACTTTTGTTATTTAAATTATTTTTTGACAATTCTTGATGGAATTCCATTGTAATGATGTAATAACTTATATTTACATATGTGTTATTTATTTTTAAATACTTAAGAAAGAGCATTTAGCTTTACATATATTAAATAACGATGTATCAAACTATGCATCACATTTAAACGAATTAAAACACAATTTTAATAAATCAGCAGATAGAAATCAAAAACTCACCCTTATTAGCCCCCTTAATTGGACCCTGTACATTAAAATAAAACAATATTTATTTTTCATTTTATAGAATCTTCTCTTAAAGTACACCGCCAACACATGTTTCAATAATTTGTCTCCCTCTGTTCCATTGAAATATTGCGTATTGTATATTTTTCATCTAATTTTTAAATGTACCAACACTGAAGATAATATTTAGTTTTATATAAATTACCTTTATATTGTATAATATTCACCAGTCTGAAGATGCCTTTTAGAGAGTGAAAGCGCTAATTGGTAAAATTAATAAGTGGAAGTGTACCAAGCAGTTTTAAATAAATAACTTTTACTTAAATATAAGTTATTTTATCATATAAAGATACGTTAAACAAAAATATGATAACGTGTACCCTACCTACTATGAGAACAAAAGCCCTGTACTGAGTTAGGATACAATATAATAGAAAAATAATAAAAATAATAGAAACCAGCCAAAAACAGGTCAAAAGCCGTGTAAATGCCTAGACTTAGATTATCTTCTCTTCTATTTTCCAAAGTGGTTCTGCTTCTTTGATGGAATATATCTGTATCTGTTTAATTTAATTTAGTACGTACTATTATTTGACATATAATTTATTGCTCCTATTTCTTATATTTCTTACTATAGTATTGAGTGAGTCTAGAATACATATCTCAATTATCATTTCAAGTATGCTTTAATATATATTCTTTTTCTGTTGATTTAAATTATATTCTTATTTTGTTTTTTTTTATACTACTATATTTTACTATTATTTTTTTGATTTTATTGATACCACTATTTTGTATGTTTGATTATGTGTGATTCTTAATTTGTATAATTTATATTTAAAAAAATATTTCTGATTATCTTTTTTGCATTATTTTCTTTGGAATTTGATTATGTATTACATTTACCTTTTTTTTCTAGATTGTTATTTTATGTCATAATAATTTGATCTATTTAATTTTACTTTATATTTTTATTGTGGCTTGACACGGGCATAGCCTAAAAAGTCTTAATAAGTTCGTAAATATTAAATTTTGTTATTTCGAATGAATAAATAAATAAATAAAATAAATAAATTTTATCGAAAGTCCGCGACAAAGGATCGTTATGTATTTCAATTTCTCGTTATGCAAGGAATTTTATAATTGTTTAATAGACCCCATACATTCGGTGTCAAGTTGTCGTTAGCGGGACTGTTAGCAATTAGAAGGGGTTAAAACCTACAGTTGCAGGTGAAAAAATATTTATGTTTATTTTTAATCTACCTCAGATTAAAAATTACGCACGCGAAGTTTGCTTTGGGGTTTTCCTCAACATTTCAAATAAACAACACATGAAGTATTTTTTGCCTACCTAGGTTATATTTTATCTAAATTATTAATTTTTCTTTTGATAGTCACCTTTAAATTTTATTTACTTGTATTTTTTATTATTTTATGCGAATTTTCTAACGACAAATATTTATTTTAACAATAAACTAATATAATGATGTAGTAACTTATATTTACATTTAAGTTATTAGTTTAAAAAATACTTGGTACACTTTCACTTATTTATTTTGACCAATTAGCGCTTTCAGTTTTAGAAAATAAAGTATTTTTTAAATTAATAACTTATATGTAAATATAAGTTATTACATCATTACAATGGAATTCCATCGAGAATTGTCAATAAATAATTTAAATGAAATAAACTGATATTTTAATTGTTATTTATTAATGTTTATTTCATGGTTTTTTAAAGAATATATCTACAATATTAATTCTCTAGAATTAATTGATTGCGTCTGTCTCATACACCCGCGCACAGAAATTTGAGCCTTGTTATCGTGGTATCCGCGTTAAATTAGTATTTTTCGTCTGTTAAAATTCTATGTAACAGTAAACAACAGCTGACTGTTTTATTTTTTAATGACTTAATCTTATCTTTTCAATTACTTACTCACCAATATTTTTATGTAGATATTAAATATTCCTGTTATTTTTTGTAGCATTATTTAGAGTAAGAAATTAGTCGTAATTACATCAGAATCCCTGCAAATGACAAAAACTAAAGTGAAGCCCAAAGGTACGGTACTTCTTGGTGACCGAGATCCTAATCAACCGAGGTGGGAAGAGTCGAAAATTGAGGCCAGTAGGACCGGTAAACCGAGGCCCGGAGGGCCGATTACATGAGTTCCGAAAAGCCGACTGTTGCTTGCTAGTAAATATTATTATTCTATTCAATTCAGTCCACAGTATTGTGGACGATAGTGACAAATGCATAAAAAATATTTTTTTTTATACGATATCATTCAGTTTTTTTTTTTCGCAGCTCATCGCTTTCTCCGTAATTTGACGCCGGTAAGTTCAGAGTTAGTAATATAAAACCATGTTGAAAATTTCGAAAGACGTGTTGTATTTTTAAACTGATTAGTCATCTCAAAATTGTATAATAAAGATTATAAGAAATAAGTATTTATAAACAATATTTTGAGTTTGTCCAAATGTTTGTAGACAATGGCTGGATTAGACTTCCGTATTATCTTCTCTAAAATGTTCTTCATGACTGTTGTTATATGTTAATATTGACAGGTCACCGGGGATTTGAATCCAGTCCTTGTCTACAAAAAATTGTACAAACTCAAAATATTGTTGATAAATCCAGCAGGTCCATGAAGAAGTATAGATATTGAAAAAATAACATTTTCAGGTGTTGCCTAGTATTTAGGTGAAATAATTCAATTAGATTAATCTCACCCGAATAAATAAAGGTTTCAGCCCTTAAACTTCACAAATATTAACAGATGAAAGAAGAGAAGTAATAAAGATGTTCAAATATGGGCAGAATGGTGAATGTTACACAGTGTGTAAAGTGGCCACTTAAACTAGCCATTGACAGGTCATAAGCCCTGTAGATGCCTAGACTTCTATATTACCTTCTCTTAAATGTTCTTCATCTCTGTTGTAATATGTTAAGTATTTATAAATTTCATACTAAACTACGACGTATGATACATAAATGAATGAACACATGTTACAATAATTATACCAACTTTAAAACGAATATATTTTTTCATTTAAATTATTTATTGACAATTCTTGATGGAATTCCATTGTAATGATGTAATAACTTATATTTCCATATAAGTTATAAATTTAAAAAATACTTGGTACACTTCCACTTATTTATTTTGAACAATTAACGCTACATTACTTCCACTTATTTATTTTGACCAATTAGCGCTATATAATATGTTTTGTTTATTGTTTAAATATCTACTATTATTTAACAAGTTAAATAAAAAAAATCTCATCCTACTTTGCCGGTTAGATTCCTAAAACATACAAAATGCGACTCGCCTCTTTGTCGCCATCTCAAAGTACTTCTAATCGTAAAACGAGATGACACAGTAAAAATAAGTGCTTTCCCACCGAAACACAAAACAAACAAGTGATTGTAATAACATTTCTTTATTTGAATAATAAATAGAAAACCTATTCAATAATACTCGAATTTATAGGCCCATTACACACGATCATAAAAATCCACATGACATGATTAAAATAACAGGGTGGATTGATTTTTATTGTAATGTAATTATTTTTTTATTGGGTTCATTTAATTATTTTATTTTATTCTGGATTTTTAGAGCAATTACTTAAAAAAATAAGTAGAAGTATTTTAACAATACTAGAGCCGATTAAAAAAATCCACTGTTGATCTTATAATATATAATATATTAGAAAAGAGTTTACGTAATTGTAAGGGAATGTGTGTATGCATGAATGAATGAGGAAGAGGGTACATGTGTGTGTAGGAATGAATGAGGAAGAGGGCGCGTGAATGTGGATGCGTGAGTATAAAAAAATAAAAAAGAATTTAAAACTTGTAATTATATTGAAAAGGGTACAAGAAAGAGCTTGGTAAAAAGTTTAACTATTGAAAAAAAAATAGTTTATACCTACTTTCGAAACCTTTTTGTTAAAATTTAAGTCACGAAATCTTATAAATTGTGTAAAGTATGGTAAATTTCAAAACCTTTTTCTGAAAAAAAGTATTTTATTTTTAAATTTAATTGATGCACACTGAATAAATAATGTGCAACGAGTGCCATACAATACGGTAGGTAACCACAAAATGCAGTAAATACGATATAATGTCAACAATAAAACAAGGTAGGTATGACGATACCCCTACGTTGATTCAAAACGAACATACACATACATATTGCATATATGCACCTACATAATATATAAATAAGAATTACATATACATTTGATAGAAATGATTAGAATGATAAAAATCAGGTGTCACAAACAGTTGGCAAATTTAATCACAAATTTAATAGCAGGTAAACGCACTGACTAGTACACCATGATACCGACTTTCCCATATTAAAAAAAAAATAGAACTAGAATCCGTCAAGAGCGTTTTTGGCTAGATGGCTACTCTCAGGTAAAAATCCTAAAAAATAAGATCGAGTGGAGTCAAGTTTGCCTCGTAGTAAAGTTGTTGGCGTATTTGCCTATCGTACTTGAGGTTCTGGGTTTGATTCTTAGGAAGGTGGATATGACATATTGATTACAAGGTGGTTTTACACTGCACTCTAATCGTTCCTGGACTGGCACCTGAAGCGAAAGACTGATTACCTTACTTTTAAGTAATATATGATCCATATACGCTGCATGCAATGAACTAATGCAGTGCTCTTTGCACCATAGGCTGTCAATTTTTTTTAAATTAAAAAAACATTGTTAAGATTAACCCACGCTAATTTTATGACATCGTTTAAAGTCGGAGGGACCATTATAGTGTTTTACTTATGACAAATGTGCAATCAGGTAATGTATTTTTTATAACTCTCTTCCATAATCTCTATTTTACACCTGCCTACAAGTCTCTAAAATAGAACATTTGGGGATTACCCCTTTACAAAAACAAAAAAACTCATTTGAAGAAGCTACAAAAGATTAATTTCATAAAATTTTACATCGCTATTTTCATTTTTGCATTATTTTTAAACAAGTTAATTAGTAAAGTGTCAAATTACAATGTTTGCAGTTTATCCAAATACTTGCAGACTGGTTGAATTTTTTCCCTAGGGACTTGTTCATATTTAAATTTGTTTCAACAGAGAGGGAAAAAACATTTTTGAAAAGGTAATATGGAAGTCTTATGACTGTCATCGGCTGGTTTAAGTGGCCATTTTACACACTGAGTAACATTTACCATTTAGCCTATGTTTGAACATCCACATTTTCTCAACTCTTCCATCTGTTGACTTTTGTAAGGTCAAAAAACTGAAAACATTATAAATCCACTTTTGCAACAAAAACTATTTGAAATATGAAAATACTTTTAAACCTATACGGTAGAAATTGATGTTTTTTTATAATAAAATCTCTTTTTTTAAGGAATTTGTTCAAAACATAAAAACGAATGTAAAATAACTCCCTCCACTAAACACGAGTTTTTACTCTACTATATATATTTATATATTTATTTATACATTTTATCATAAATACAATTTTATGTTCACTTTGCCCAGCTAACAAGGGTACATACCTCGTTGCAAGCTAGGCAATTACATTTTAATACATGATAATGTATTAAAATGTAATTGCGTGCTTCCGTAGCGTAGAGGTCAAGAAGCTTGACTCACACGATTTAACGACTCACGGTTCGATTCCCGGTGAGAACACAAAAAAGTATGTAAATTCTTTCAAGCCTGGATGTTCTGTGATGTAATTCACCACTGTGATTCGACCTCCTGGCCTGTTGTGATGCAAAAAAAATAAAATAGTTTACAACTTAGTAGAAAGCACATACTAATAAAATATAAACTTACTTGTATACACATTTTTATACATAAACATACACTCATACATATACACACATATACATGTATACATACATACACATATATACACATATATATTCATATATATATATATATATATATATATATATATATATATATATATATATATATATATACACATATATACATATACACACATAAATACATTCAAACATACATACACACACGTGTACACTTACCCATGTGGATATACATACCTAGATTCATAAAACATAGACAATTAATTTTATATAATGCGAAACTTTATGATTTCCATTTGTATTTATGTATTTTTTTTTTTTTTAACATCCAGTAAGCATCTCCGATCCGCGGCACGCATCAACCTTTCTGACTCCCTACGACCAATGTCATGAAAGAGCGAGGTCAACACATTCCGCAACTTGACAACACTCCCGCTTTCCCACGATTCTGGCAAAAAGTAATGGACCTTCTTGCCAACGCAATAGTGTTGCCTCGATGCCAGAACAGTGTTGACCCCTTCACTTAGTATCAGACCCTAATTATAAACAATATTTTAAGTATGTCCAAAAGCTTGTAGACGAGGCTAGATTTCATTCTGTAGGGTTTTCTTTAGATTTAAATTTATTGCAAAAGATAAGGAAAATACCTTCTAGAGAAGTCTTGGCAATTGCCGGGTTTACGAATTGTTACTGCCTATTTAAGTGGCCACATTACACACTGTGCAACATTTACCATTCTGACAATATTTAAACATCCAAATTTCCTTAACTCGTCCATCTGTTGACTTTAGTGAATTAAATGAGATGATTTTTTTAATTTAAATTATTTATTGACAATTCTTTATAGAATTCCATTGCAATGGTGTAAAAACGTTTATAAGTTTTTTATTTAAAAGTACTTGGTACACTTTCACTTATTTATTTGACAAATAAACGCTTTCACCCACTAATGGGCATCTTCAGACTGGTGAATATTATACAGTTAAGGATAGGATAGAGTAATGTGGCGTAACCAACGTGAAGAAATTACTGATGAGTATGGGTGTCATTTTAGGTACATACTGAAAGACATAATACTAAAAAAGAAACTTCTTAAACCTGTGTTTATTTCTTCATAATAAATTGTACTATTTAAAAAAAATCAATTATGTGTTTTATGTTCTGAAAATATATGATAATAGCCTATTTTCATTTTGTTAGTATAACCTAATTAAATGTATATTATCCATTATCATATTGATAGTTACGTTACTTACAAAACAATATAATCAACATGGTAACCCAATTTTGATGTTTTTGTTACCATAAAAGAGGTTATTTTATTTCATTCCTCGCCAAACCGATCATTTACCGACATGTTTATAGAGCTTTTTATTGTTGTTAAAGAAAATATGTTTCTAACATACAACAGTTTTTATATTAGAGAAACTACTGGGTATTGCGTTTTATTTTACAATTTGAAATTGGCAGTAAAAAGCAAACGAACGCACGAAAATACAATACGATTCGCAAACTATGGTCGTATTTTATTAAATATTTTTGTGACTTGGATCTAAAAGGGCAAATGTCATATATCGCAATATTACGGGAGAGTGATTTTCAGTCCCTTAGTGACGTTTTAATGAACTGTTTGACGTGTTTGAAACGAACATTAATCAAAAAATACATTGCCAGATATGCATGTGTATATAAAATAGTTCAAAATATTGTTTTTCAACTGACATCGACAGTCTGCAAAATATTGGCAAGATAAAATTGAAATCTGACATTGACCCTTTTACGTCCAAGCCACAAATTTATAAAAAATCAAAATTCGATTTTTATATCAAAAGCTCCTTGTTTCCACATAAAAAAAATAAAGATATATTTTTTTGTGAAAAATACTATTTATTTATTATTAATTATTTTATGGTTTATTAATAGAATTCAAAAGAGATGAATAACATTTACAAAAGAAAATTTAGGAGTATACGCATTTAAATTTTTTCATACAAAAACTTTGACCGGTACCTTTTTATATTTAATAAAGGTTTTATCAACCAAGTCATCGCAAAGCGTGCATTTGGGAAGGTAAATAATAATTAAAATGGGTTGTGGTCCCGTGGCTAGTGTTACGGACTCACGGATCAGCGGTCCGAAGTTCGAGCCCCACTCTAACCCAACTTAATCCCCATTTTCTAATGAGTTATTTACAACTCGTTTAAAATGGCCTCCAAAATCGAAATATTTGAGTAAATACTAAGAACGCAAATATTTTATTTTTTCATTTAAAATAAAAAAAAATTAAAAATGTTCTTACCTGTTGAACACCTCCTTAAATTCAAAACAGTCTGATTTATCTGAAAATAAGTAAAACAAATATAAATAAATATTGTGTTTTATAGATTAACTTGAGTTATCTGTATATTACCTAAAAACCCACCTACTGCCACTCCAGGGACACTGAAATATTTATGTGTAAAACCATATAAATATTTCACGTTGACCCTGTGAGGATTCGAACACGAGAACTAATCGAGCGTGGTAAAGGACCGCGCTAACCACAACAGTATAAAAAGAACTTCATTTTCATTCGATTTACTTTTCTAGGGTTTTTATGTTAATCGAATATCTGCCATTGAGCCTAAAATATACATATTTGATTTAAATTTTATTTCACATACATAATTGTGTGCTTCCTCCGCCGAGACACAAAAATAACACAAACGGAATAACACCTAGATAGCAAAATCAACACACCAATATTTACATTTACATTTTACATTTACATTTTACATTTTTTTTGTTTGCACCACAACAGGCCAGGAGGCCTAATTACAGTGGTGAATTACATCACAGAGCACCCAGGCTTGAGAAAAATCGCATTTTAATTTTAGTGTTCTCACCGGGAATCGAACCCGGAACCTTCCATGCGTGAGTCAAGCGTCTTGACCACTACACCACGGAGGCCGCCAATATTGTAGTATTTATGATGACTTTGACCTTCTATCATGAGCGTGTAGGTTACCTCTATACAGAAAAAAGTAGCCATACCTTTGATCACTTAAATTATATTATAGTCATAATATTTTCAGGAAAAGAAAGTAATTTGATTTACATACAAATATCATTATATTTAATAAACCCGTGTTCCTTTTGAAATAACGTAGATACAACAAAAGTCATGAAGGGACTTTTTGGTTGAGTTTAGTTAGGGGATATTTTCATTGTTCACAATCAAGATACAACCATAAATCATTATCTGCCGTGTGTTCAGAAATAAATTGTTTTCGGAAGTAATTACAGCCAATATCATCATTATTTTTATTTAAACCACATAATAATTTGATGTAATCACAGGGAGCTGTGGACAACCATTTTTTAAATGCAATTCTTTCAACCCACATAAAGTTTTGTTTTTCATTTTTGGTTATGATATTTTTTACAATACTGAGTTTATTTTTCAGTATCCGAAACATGTAATATTTTTTTCTAAATTATTTACCGCAGATTCAATCTTGACAATTTGCCAAGGATGTGATAAAGTGTACATAGGACAAATAGAGCGCTCAGCAAAGAAAAGGATTGACGAACACAAAAAAGCGTGTAAACTTGGGCATCCTGACAAATCTGCAATAGCGGAACACTTTATAGACCCCGGACATTTTTTCGCCTTTGAACCGAAAATTTTGCATTAACCCAGTAATTACAGTGCACAAATAATAAAAGAGTCAATTGAAATACACAGACACCCAAATAACATAAACAAAGACGACGGGTTTAAATTAAATTCAACATGGTTCCCAGCACTACATACTATAAAAATGAATAGAAATGTGCTTACTGCCGACTGCCACATGGTACATATTACAAGTAATTAAACACATAACAAAAAAACAGTTTACCCTGAAGATGGCTCCTGAAATGGTAGCTGAAACGTCGGAACAAATCCAACACACACGGTTTTACCCAAAAAAGAAACATATTGACAACAGTGACCGTGAAAACCTTCGCACCCATGGTTATAAATCATTTGTCTTGGCAAAATTGCTATTTTCTTAATTTAATTCAAGCAACTCATTTGGTTGAAATACAGAAGAAATGAGAAATTACCAGAAGAGACCACATCACTAATGATGATGTTCTCAGTAGAATCGAAGAAGAAAAGCAACTTATCAAAATCATCTCAGAGTGGTGGGCCCAATTGGCGCATGAGAGTCAAAACATGTGTGTAGCAGATAAGTTCGTTTTTAAAAAGTAATCTTATTTGAGTTGGCTTTAAAGAAGATTTTTTTAATTGACGTATTTTGTTTAGAAATGTTAATACATAGTAAATGATTTAATAATAATTAGATATAAGTTAATATAAGGACATTAATATATTCTGTTTGTACTATTTTACGACTTAATAAAAAAAAGAGTCTCCAGCATGACATCATAAAGGGACAAATCACAGAGGGCGCCCCCAGCGGGAGCATTTAGGACAAGTGTGCTCCAAAGATTTATACTGCGCCTCATATGTTGAGCCAAAGAGAGCTTTAGAGAAGAGAAAGCAGTAGAGGACGAGATGCGAGAAACTGTGAAGAAGATAAAACGAATAACCATTTATCTACTACACCAGAAAATAAATCAGTTTAAAAATACTATTAATTTGTGATGATTTATCTGCTTCTGGTGAAGTCTTTATAACGTTTAACTAGTTTACATTATCTGAGTTCCAATTTTTCAAAAGTGTTTTAGTGAAGTGTCGTCAAGCGCAAGCATGTGGATCGGGCGTGTAGCTTGCTCTACTAAACTCACAACCCTCCTTTCACCCCCTCTCTCTTTTTTCAACTATTTCTCCATATCATTTCATGTAAGGGTTGCCTACTGAAAATATGGCATGATTGTTTTTTATTTTTGTGCAACAACTATGGCGATGGTGTATGGTGGGTTTTCCATGTCGGTCAATTTGGTGTCCTGAAGAAAATATAGGTATGTCTTGAAACCGGTTAACCTAGAGAAGTCGGTAAGTAGTTATTTACAAATATTTAATCACATTTAGTAAAATGAGTTAAATTTAGAGCAGCTTCAATAGATAAATGACTTTAAACATATTTTTTTTCGGCCAAGGATTTTATATTTTTTTAAAGTATGTAAGTGTCCCGAATTACCATGAAATTTTCTAGCAAGTCGGGACACAAAAAAAATCATTGTGTAATAATGGGATAGTGAATTCTGTGAATTAATAAAAAAACATAAATAAACCTACCAATTTTTTTTTCGTTCTATTCATCCGGTCGGTTTTTTTACTCCCGGACAGAACGTACACCAATCACTTTCCCTGGAAGGCTTTCATTGCTCCACAACTGTGTCACATTTACGCATAACAAATAAATTGGATAACATAATCTGTTTTTTACAGCTGCAGTGCAAGTCAAATTTTTTTCATCACACACGATGACGTAGTTCTGCGTACCGTGACATCTTATGATAAAAATTCGTTAATGGATGAAAACAAGGAAAACAAGTACCAACAAATAGAAATGTTTGTAAAGTGTTTGGTAACTTAAACGCCGTTGGTCCCGCCTAAAGTGCGTTGGTACAAAAAAACTCAACCTTAAAAAACATTAATGGAACAAATGTGGAGTGTGCACTCATAGTAATTACATTATTATACACCCGTGGTTTATAAGCCTACTAACATACGCGGCTAATATGCATTGCAGGTTCATAGCATTGCAGTAACGGAATAATGACAATTGCATTCAATTTTCTAATGCAGCAGGTGCCACGTGAACTATATGATTATCTTTGTCAACACACCCTAATGATTTTTTAGTTACCCGGTGCAACGCGACGTGTAATACCTTCATAATACCGCGTGGCACTTCGTAAAATTTAAGTGTAATGGCTTGTAATGCAAAAGCATGCGAGTGCATTAGATGTAACATTAACGAGAGTAAGTAAAAATGATATCAAAATACAGTGAGCATGAAAACGGACACAATATTTTAACGGTTCATTTTTATTTTCCAGATGTACATTTTGATCTTGCTAGACACCCATTTCATAATGTTGTAGACACATGTAGTTAATACCGTTCACCTATATTTTAAGTCGTTAAATTAAGAGAAATAATCGGAAAAAATAATTCGCTAAAGAGACACTTGTAAATTTCTGGAATTTTAAAGATTAAATAAGGCCACAACAAAATATACAGACCTGATCTACGGGAAGAATAAATTACGCTGCTCCGATCACTCACTCAAAGCTGGCTCAAAGAAGCTTTACCCTCCTGGCCTCTAAGTTCAATCATCTTTCGGCAGTCATAACGAGTTCTTCTTTTTTTTCCAATTGGCTCTTGCACATCGATGGGGACGAGATTGTTAAGTTGTTCAAGGTTCAGGAATAGTAAAAATTTTCTCGAATGCGTTAATTCATTGAATGAAATAATCTATTAAACCCTTTTTGCTTTCTTTCCCTCCCTATTCCTATCCGTATTTATTTGTTTATATATCCCCAATCGGCATTTTTAATGACATATTTATACAAAGAAAATTATTAAAAAGGAAAGTAGAAAGACACAATTGTATAAAGTAGACTTGGTGGGAGTGGAAGCGGGAGAGAAGTGTTTATAAATGAATTTGATTCAGTGATCGTTTGAAAGAAGACAACTTGCTATCAAAGAAATCAAAACTGGTATGTTTATTGGCAGACCTAAGAATTCTGGGCATAGGGGAATGAAAACCAAAGTTAGTTATATGGTTATCGTATGTAAAAGTAAGTTTTGTCTGAGGTTTCTAGTTGGGATATTTAATTTTGTTGAGCTCAGTAGTTCAGGCGCATCAAAGAGTGAGTTATAATATGCTTTAAAATCGTATTATATTTTGATGTTTCGTTCTGATGTTTAAATATAGTTTAAAGGGTTATTTTGTGTCTATATTGATTATTTTCACATATATTTTATACAACATATGTAAATTGTTTTAACAATTATATTTTTGTACCATATACCTATTCAATTATTTTTTATGGTTTTATTTTTTTCTGTACTGGTTTATATTTGCTACTTCTTAGGTATGATTTTTATTCTATTACTTTTATAAGTTTTTAATGCTATTTCTTTTATTTGGATTGTTTTTTTCTAAATTTCATTGTTATTTTAAATATTGTATCATATGAAATAATTATAATCAAAGTATTTAATGATATTAATTGTATTTGGATTGTTTGATTTTATATTGTATCATATGTAATTTTGAATTATTTTGATTTACTTGATATTTTGTTGTTGTTAGTTATTATAGCTAAAAACTTATTTTATTTATTTTCAAGGTTTTTTACAAATATAAATACATATATAAATACATAAAAAAACGGGTATATAAAACCCATTTTTTACTACTTACTGAAACCGTTTAGTTCGAGGAAATTAGAAGTTCATGGACATATTCTAGGTATATCAATACGAACCCTTTTGATTTAATTGTAAAACCAAACGTGTGTTTTTTTTAAGAGAAAAAATAAACTAAAAATCTACACTTTACTATATGAAGATTAGAGGGGGGATGGGAAGGAAAAGAGGAGAAGCAAGGATCAAGTATTAAGATAGAGACATTTCAATATAGATTTGAATGTTAATATAGAAGGGGGCATCTCTGACATTAGCGGGTAGATTATTTCACAACTATCAGTCGGTAGTGTCAGTGTCGTGGACTCTAGATTGAGAAGTTCGAGGATCGAACCCTTGCCCTACCACAACTTGTAACCCATCTTCTAATGCACTTATTTACGACTTAAAGAAAATACCCCCAAAATTAAAATATTTAGGAAAATCAAAAGAACGAAAATATTTTTTTCATATTAGTGATAAATCAAATTCAAATATTCAATTGTATCTCATTTTTCTTAAATCAGTGAATATTTTGTTTGACTTTGTTTAATTCAGTATTAAAATACGGTACGAGTATTTATTTCAAACCGTCCCCATTTTCCTATAAAAGATATTTTGAATTTTTGTTTAAAAATAAATGAGTTAAAATACCAATGTTTTTTGAAAATCATGAAATACCTTATTGAAACAAAATTTAAAATAAAAATTAAGCAAAAACAGTACCTTTAAAAAAATTACAAGATAAGCGTGACAAAAAAAGTTCATAAATTGAACACACAAGCATAGGCAAAATGCTTATACATTAAAATTTTGTAATATAATTACTTAACCCAGCTTATGACAAATCGCAATTTGTTAAGTAATGACTATTTATCTTTATAAACTCCTTAAGAGATAAAATCCCGTTCTTGTCTTCAAACATTTGGACAAACTCAAAACATTGTTGAAAAAAATCATGTCAATCAACAGAACCGTTATACTTTTTTTATAATTGTTATAAACTATATCGACATACCTAGATATAAAATATTTGTTTTAAATTACGGCATTTCTTGTACGGTATGATACTTCCTCGATAAAACACAATTTCGGTAATTTTATGTGGGTTCGTTTTGGAATCTCATTTGCGTCAATGGGTGTGAAAATTGGCGATAAAGTGGGAGTGGTCCAAATTGCTTACAGCTGATACTATTCCGCTAGTTGTGTTAAATTTGCTTTTTCGATCGAAGCTTTAGTAAAAAGTTAACTACACTTCGTTGGAACATATTTCAGGAATATTCAGCATTTTCAGGTTTCCTTGGGAAAGTTCCGAAATATTTCTAAACGTTATTTTACGAGCCAAAATAACGTCATAGCGTTTTTTGATCTGAATATAAATATTTTATCGATACTTGAATTTAGCGGGAATACCATATTAAAATAAACGGTTTACGCGAATAGATACATGCAGCTTTAAGTCGATAAAACAATATAATTTCTTGCTAATGTCGCGTCATTGTTATTGGCAAACTTTTTCTATGCGTTCAGATCAGAAAAACGAAATTTCAAACTAAAATCGGTAATATTTACAATAATTTTATTAAATTTATAATAAGGTTTTTTATGCTCTTATGTTCAGAACGTGTAGATCAGTAAATTTTTTGCACAATTTAGTTTTTTTTTTAAATAAAGACCTTCCTATTTGTCGTAGATCTCTTCTTCCCATGCGTAAATATAAGCCATATCGATAAAATCGCCGGTAGCCAAAGAAATTGTTCACAAAATCAAGTTTCCACTCGGAAGTAGAGTAAAGACTGGACAATATATAGGTAGTAACACATTTAGTTTCACAGTCCAATAACAGTCAATCTGCTATAACATTTTGTTATTGTTATTTTTATTACTGTTAGTATTGCTTTAATTTTTTTTAACTACGTTTAATTTAAAATCTTCTTTTAATATTACGTTTTCAAATTTTTCAATTTCTTGAAATACCGTTTTATTATTACTATTAGCATGTTTTTGTATTTTTTAACTGCTTTTAAATACTTTTAGAAGTGCTTTTAAAAAAAAATATTGCTTTCATTACCGTAATATGTAACTATTTTTTAAGTTGGTTTTAAAATTAACTTTGAATTATTGTATTTTTTGTTTTTTCTTTTCATCTGTTTTTTTTTTTAATTTCTTCAAATATACACACATACGGGTTTTCGCAAACCCAGCAAAATTCATATTTCTTTATTTTGAGCAAATCACAAATAAATTATACAATACTTAATTTCAACTATTTTTTTAAACTTCAATTTTTTATTGACATCAGAAAATATTTGATTCGTAAGCAATGATAGCATAAGCATGATTATGTCAAGAAAGAGTAGTAAAATATTATTTTTTTAATACATTCCAAGTTTTACAATACTTTGTTGGGTTGGTTGTCATGTTTGCAACATACCTGATTAAAAGTCAAGTTCTTACAAACAAAGCCGATTTTGAACTAATTGTGTCAAAATTTTTGTAAAAAAATGTATTTTGAATGAGTTTCAATTAATATCTCACTTTTTTTAAATTTTGGATTTTGCCGGGTTTGCAAGTATTACGTTTTTTTTTTTTTTAAATTCAGTTCAGCATGTTTTTTATTTATATTTTTTCAAATTCGTACTTCTATAAAGTTTTTTCATTATTAATATTATTTCCACGTATGTAAATACTGACAAGATACTTTCAACATATTTTTATTACTTCGATTTAAATTTGAAAACTTTTTTCAGTTTTGCTTTTTTCCCTTTATAATATTATTGTACTCGAAAAAACAAACATAGTTATTAACAACCTTAGCAAGAAATATAATATGAAAATTTCACTAATCCATTATAATAAAGTCTTATTTTGAATACTTTAAGACTATGTAATTGTACTGTAAATTTCCTGAATTAAAAAAATAGATAGTAGTTCGTACACACAGTGCAGTTAAATTTTACAGGATAGCCTCAGAAAGTTCTAACATGTGGTCCAGTCTGTGCTCAGTGACTCAAGTTAAACGTTTACGCAGTTACCCTTCCCATTACTATATTTATACGACATCGACATGTAATAAACACACATCAACCCTCAACATCGCTTTCTTCTGTTAACCTCAAACTGGGTAGGAGCCCTCATGCACCCTCAAGCATCAAATCCTTCACTTTTATTATCTTTATACGGTTAACACTAACCTTCTTACATTAGTGAATTATTTTAACAAAAGATATAAAAATCCACAATCCAAAAATCATTAATATAGAAGAAATCTTTAGTACAATAAAATAAGTATGTACTTCTTTTTATATTTATGTTTTTTTTATTTCTACAATCGTAGTTCTGAAATCATATAAAAATGTATAGAGAACAAAATTTTGAGTATGTCTAAATGTTTGTAGACAATGCTGGATTTCAATCCTTATTTAGTTGTCAAGATTTAAATATATTTCAACAGAAAAGTAAAAAAAAAGGCTTTTACTACAGGAACATGGAAGTCGAAGCATTTACAAGGGTTTATGGCATGTTTATTCTCCTATTCTTCACAAAAATCAACAAACAGAAAAGCTGAGGAAATGTGGATATAAAAATACAGAATGGTGAATGTTAGACAGCATGTAAAGTGGCCACTTAAACCACCCAATGGCAGGTCGTAAGCCTTATAAATGTCTAGACTTCCATTTTCCCCCTCTAAAATATATTTCCTTTTATATCGCAATAAATTTAAATGTATTGAATGTTTGAATTATTAATAACCTATTTATGTGTTTTACATAAATCAGTTAATAAGTAGGACTAAATAAATAAATAGTACATTTCTATAGCCTAGACCGACTGTGAGGTCTTTTGTATTGAGAAGCATTCGCTGAAGCTTATTTTAATATAATAACTTATATAATTATTTTTTTTACAGAAAGAGCTTTTATTTACATAAAATATTTCCGCAGTGCGTGGAGTCTAGCATATAAATATAATTTTGATACTGAAAATATTCAAAGCAAAGATTGTCAAAAGTTTATCTTTTAACTACCATCGCCGAAGCAAGCTTATCAGCATTTATTAAGATCAAACGTTTATTATTCCAAAACACGTCAGCATTCATCGAATCAACATTCTACAGACTAAATAATGTTTCGATACTGAACCGAAAATACGCGTGTGTAGTTAAGTCAATAGAAATCGCAATGGAACTAAAAACGCGAACATGCTCAGTTCACCGGGTATTTTGGTTAAAAACACACTTGGGTATTTTTAAACGGAAAATTTGTTGGTTTCCACGTGGAAACAGCCGCGTAAAATATGGGTGTAAAAAAATGTATGAAACTCGTGGGATTTCCAATACATGTTAAAATGGCCGCCTAATGTACACCTGTCACGACACTAGCGCCAGACGACACTCGCTATAACTAATGAAACTTTAAATGTCCTCCTATTACTCGGCGGCAGTATAAAATAATTTACTGAATCACTTACCTCAGCGGAGGGGTTTTAGTCAAATGAGGTGAGTCTAATGCATGGAGGATCGTAAAAATTGTGAGTGGTAACACACGACTTTTAAATGATTGACTTAAACAGCTTTCATCGCTTTGAGTAGATGTCTAGAAAACTTGTTTTACAGAAATGTACTTGAAATGACCCATTTAGCCATTCTACCATATGATCAACTTTAATAAATTTCCTTTATAAATAAAAGACGAGTGACACTTTAATCTACAAATTTGGAATATTAGAAATCATAATTGACAAAAATCACACTCACGAAGGATGGGACACTAAAAAAAATAAATAAGTTAACTCAATAAAATTGCGTTATATCAACTCATTAGTTAACCCGAAAAAATGTTGAAAATGATCCTTAAGATTAAAATAATTTTATTCAATTTACTTTCATATAATTTTGAATTCTCTATTCTTACCCTGTTTTGTATAAATACATTGAACTCTTTAATAAAGATACCAGTCTCGAAAATGTCGCGAAAGCGATGAAACCGGTCACTGGATATTCCAAATTTGTGGATTAAAGTATCACTCGTCTTTTATTTATATAAAAAATAACAATGAATTTCCATCAAGAATTTTCACTAACAAACTTAAAAACTTTTATAAATGCAATGTAAAATATTAGGTTAAAGATAGTTTATATCATATCTGTTTTAAATATATTGAATAGGTTTAAGTTACCTTTACTCAAGCAATAAACGTTATATTTATATAAACACGAATGAAAAAATATTATTTTAATCAAAGTTGCGCTAAATAATGATGTTGGAAGAAAAATGGATTCACAAAATATATTAATCTATATAAAATTATGCTCCATAAGTAAAGGGCTATTTTTTTAAGGTTATAATATGAAAAAATCTGCAATCTATCAAAGCGTAGTTCTTATTTTGTTATTTTTTTTAAATAAAATATAAACTATAAAAAAAAATGATTTTGGTCGTAAAATAATAAAAATAAAAGCAAACATCAATTAGTTTTCAAATGGGGGCGAAAAGACATAGATACTTATAATTCATCAGAGAGGTATGCTATTTTTACAAATCGACTTTATAACAACGTACCTTTAAGATTCACAAATTACAACAGAAATGTAGATTGTTATGGATATGAATCTTAATGAATCTCTAGGTGGTGAGATCCAGTATTTTGAATACAATCATTTGGATAAACTTAAAATATTGTAACATAAATATCAGTATTAATAATGATTAAGCTTTTCATATTTAGAAAAATATATCATTGTTTGAGGTTTATAAACCCTATAAATTTAACACTTATGTCTGAGCACTCGATAAAAAAGTACTATTTAATATTGTTGATATTTAAAGCATTAACTTAGTGGTCAAACATTTAACCTAACGTCCTTTAATATTTTTAAATAATAACTAACCGATTTTTCTATGACTACCGGTTTCGAGACGTACCAGTCTATTCGTCAGGACACCAATTAGACCAACATGCCAAACCCACTGTACACCTTTACCGTAGTTGTTGCACAATATCAAACCAACACGACGAGAATCTGATTAGGAAAAACATGCCCTTGTTGGTGTCCTGACAATGAGACGGGTTCGTTTCAAAACCGGTAGAAATAGAAAATTCGGTAAGTGGTTATGTACAAATATTTCATCACATTTATTATTATTCAATAGTTTATCGGAACAAATATGTTTACATCTTTATGTAGTGTATTGATATTGTAATAAAATGTGTATTCTTTTGAATAAAGACCATGCATAAATAAATAAAAAAATCTTTAAAAATTACAAAAACTTTAAAAAGCTAAACCTTTGCTTTTAAAAATTTCCTCACTACTTTCCGCAGTTAAAGCATATTGCACGAGCATGCGAAAATTTTTAAAATTGAATTACGTGATAATTAATTTATGGTCTTATTGGAGTGAAAAATTCCGTAATAAAGTTGTTGCTAAGATTAAAGGCATTAAAAATAAAAATATGTTTAGTCATTTGCCTTACGCATGGCGCTGTTTGGCTTGACCGAGAACCTTATCGCCTAATGCGGGGTCATAAAACCATTTTAATTACGGTATTTTTAATATTACAGGAACCGTGTCTCCATATGGCTTAACCGTGAAATATACCAACAATTCTCTCATTTACGGTATAAACGATAAATTCACAGCATAGCTGCACGCGCTAAACAATAAATAATGGAACTAATTACTATTTATTAAATCCACACCTAACATCTGCGTCATTTACTAATCAAAATAATCAAACCTTAATGCATTTATTTCAACAAATTACAGGGATATCCTGTTATTTTTTTATTGATGTCATAAACATGTCTGCGATGCAATTAGAATATTACTATTTTATGATATGAAACTTTAACACAACACAAAAAGAACTTAATTGTTTGAAGGGTAGGTATTGGTATTTTTACATATTATCCTTACAATATTAATGTACTTAAAAAAATAAAAATTGTTAATTGATAACCTTAGCATGTAATAGAATATGAAAAGTTTACTGGTCCATTAGAATTCTTTGTAATTTAGTAGACTACAAAACTATGTAATTGCCCAGTATGTTTCCTGAATAAAAAAAATGTCTTCTAACCGTTATCACGTTTTATCTATTAAAAAACGTTAAAATCGATTACGAATTAATTTTAATATTAAACTTGGCAAATATATTGCAATATAGCAATTTCTTCCAAAAAACCAAAAAAAAATTTTCTTTTATTCAGGAAACATACAGTACGGTTACATAGTTTTATATTTTACACAGTTAGACTTAACTCTAATGGACCAGTGAAGTTTTTATATAATATTTTAATTATATTTAAGGTTATAAATGAACTAATTTTTTATACAATGATAATTACAAAAAAGAGAAGGAAAAAAAAAACGTAAATTGAAGTTGTTTAAAAAATAGAATCAAAGTGAAAAAGTTTGTAGTTAGTATTTACAAATGGAAATAAAATTAACAACAAAGAAAAAAAAGAAAAGTTTGAAAAAAATATGTGAAAATAATAACGTACCTAACAAATATTTGACATAACAAACAATGATTAATAAAAATCATTAACAAACTACACAAAAAAAAATGGTTTAACGCATCTTGTAAAAAATATATGTTTTTGGCTTTTTAATATCACTACTTAAGAAAAAAAAAGTTTAATAATACGAATTTTTAAAGCATTTATTATACTTCAAAAATGTCGGCCGTGTAATGATCTTCTGCTCGTAAAAACCTTTGGGTCAATTTATTTTTCTATTCATTATTGTATAATATTAAATATGGTTTATAATTATTGCGCTCATTTCGCAATTGATTAAATATAGCAACAAATACTTAAAAAATTAATGTATTTTTCAAGATAATTTTGAGTTCATCCGAATATTTGCAAACATATATAAGGGTATTATGTGGTGAATAAAATCCTCGTTTTTTTTGTCGTTTTTTATTTTTTTTGTTTTTTAAACTTTCGAATTGCAATTTTTCTAAATGTTTTTTTTTAAGTTTGTGACTTTTGCCTGAACGGCGACAATATCTTACCTCTTGAGAGGAGCGATAAGAAGAAAATATTCAATTATTCTTATAATTGAATTAGATGTTTTTTTATTTAGTCGCGTAAGTGAATAATAAGCCCAATCTAAACTATACTTTTTTTATGTATCTAATTGTGACATTTTATGAAATTAAAATTAAATACAAGTGCTTCTGTGAAAACAAAATATAATAAATAAGTAACAAGTTCTGTGGGTAAGGATAATTTATCACGGAAACAATAAATTAAATATCTGATCCTGCTCACACGTCCATGCAACTAAAGACCGGAAACATAAAAATGGGATTATATTATTGTTTGTCATTTCTATAAATCATGATATAGTAAGTATTCAAACCGTCCATCAACCAAAAATTCATCCGCGGACCTTAAATGTTTGCTGTAGATAATACGTCAGTTTAGTTATTTAGAAATAAAATGAAAAAAATGACCAAATCACTTAACTACGTATTTTTTTAAAGTAAAATTGCGAAATAAATTTGATATTTGCCAACCGGTTAGTGAACACGACTGTCATTTTATCATGGCCAAAAAATTAATTATTATTTTTAATCCTTGCCAAAAGAAAAATAGTATTATGTAACCGATCGGCATAATACATTTATTTAAAAGATTTTACAAAATGGTTCTTCGTGGTTAAAATATTTTGTTTGGAAAATCACAAACATGTGCTTCAAACATAAATTTTGTGAAAAAAAATTTGGGTTTTGTGATAAAATAGTAGGTAAATGTTATTAAAAGTATATTTTACTGTTTTTACAATATACGAGTACGGAGGTTCATTGTTACAGGCCCACTATATTCAATACTAGCGCCAAAAGATATAGCGAGATCAACTCTAGCGGACGGTTTTCTCATCTTGTCTACGCACGTGCAATCGTCATTTTGTATATTCTGCTATGCACAATCCTTCCCTTGATTTGTATGAAAAATATAAAATATGCTAAAAAAACATGCTAAAACCTTGATCTGAGCGAAATAGATATCTCGTTAGGAGGAGAAAACAATATACATTCATCCTCCGAGTGCTGCCAACGCATGCGCAGATTTGAAGTATAAAGTTTGTTTGTAACGTCACTTTGCATGCGTAATGGCATACTATTTTAAAGAATTTTGTTGATTTAGTTAGTTATAATATTAGGTCGTATAAAACAGTACGGAAACAAAAATAATGGCGAATTTAGCGTTCCTGATTCCGACGCGCAGGCAGTCATATTAATATCGCCCGCTTACCATGTCGGGCTTATCACATTGTTGTGATATTATTTAACTTAATATACAGGTTGACGAATTGTAAACAAATGCACCGGCAACGTTTTTGGTCAGGAGCCGCCATTAGGCAGGTTTTTTTAATGTTAATAAATATACTGTATTTTATTTAATTTCTCTAATTTATAATTTCTTCCAGTAACCGGGTTTTAAAATAATACGTGGTTAAAATATTTTTAGTGGAAACTAACAAACAAGTATTTCATTAAAATTATTTCTGACAATTCTTGGTGGAATTCCGTTGTAATGATGTAATAACTTATATTTACATTTAAGTTATTAATTTAAAAAATACCTGGAACACCTTATTCAACTTATTTTTGAAATGTACATACACTTAAGATAATATTTAGTTTTATATAAATTATGCTTTCACTGTATAATATTCACCAGTCAAAAGCGCTAATTAGTCAAAAAAAATAAGTGGAAGTGTACAAAGTATTGTTTAATTAATAACTTATATGTAAATATAAGTTATTACATCATAACAAACAGCTTTAAACATAAATTTTATTTTGAGATTTAGGAACATGGGATACAATAGGTTCAAAGTAATACATATTTCACTTTTTTGCAATATATGGAGGCTCATTGTTTCAGGCTTCGATTAGCTAGGAGTTCTCTGTGTTTAGGAAGGACCTTTTTTATATGAATAAATATAATGTATTTAATTTTATTTTTGTAATTAATAATTTTCTCCAGTGATCGGGTTTTGTCATGACTGACATTGTCAGACAGTCTGGCGATGTTGGTCGTGATGAAACTCGGTGAAAATTATAAATAAAAGTGGAATAAAATTAAGCGCACGGTATTTTTATTGCAAATTTTTTTTTTGTTAAATGTGTTCTTACAGAAAATGAAGCTTTAATAATTGAAAAAAATGCTTAAAATGGTAAAAATTAAAACATGTATCGAGTTATGATACCAGGTCTAGTTTTGCGGATGAATTAGGAGTCCGAGGTTTGAACCCCACTGTACCTAAACTAGATTCCTATTTTCTAATAATTAGTTATTTACAACTCTTTGAAAATGGCCTCCAAATTATAATATTTTGGTTGATCATAAGAACGCAATTTTTTTTTTAATATATACGAATGCAATTAAAATTGTAACATACAAAATATTTTGTCAAAGAAAAAAGGTTTACATCCACCTGCTCAACATTTTCTTAAATAATACGTGTTTATATCGCAACTTATACCTATGTTATGAACAATGTACTAATATGCATATTTTGTCCTCACGAATAAAGAATACAGTACTTTTTCATACACAGAACTGTATTCTTCTTTCCCCTACACACGGAATGGATGTAATTTATTTTTTTGGAATTATGATTAAAAGAACATATTGGTACCTACAAATTACATTGAAATAATATCATTTATTCATTGCTTGATATTTTATACAATTTGCTTGAATTTCTAACAATTGTGACGATTTTTCCTTCATACTAATTATTACTGCTTCAAAAAATACTCGATGCTTCCATTAGTATTACGAACGCTTTTTGCTTCAGTTAATTTTCTGAATTCCACAGCGAAATCATTGTATGGAAATTCGTTATCGTAACATACGTATAACGCAAATACCTACGATATTTATCATCATCGACACAATCGAGAAATGTCTCCGTTCCACCAGAAATGAATTATTAAAAATAAGCCAGAAGAGCGAAAAACTCGTAAAATGGATATTAAAAAATCATTAGAATGTTTCAGTAAAAAAAAATTGTACTTATATAAATTTATTTGAATGTTGGAAAATGTGATACAATACATAGATAACGTTGTATGTAAAATAAAAGAGGGTGTCAAAATGTCGTAGCACGAATGAATATTGATGAAAAAGAGTGACGAATGTGGTGACAGTTTGCACACATTATTTGTATTTCACTGATAAGAAATATTTCTAAAGACTACAATGTTAAGAAAACTCACGAATTTACTTACAAAAAATCGAAATACGGAGTAAAATAGAAGTACAAAAAAAATATTTAGATATCTACAAGTACGTAAGTCAAGTTTAAGCTTAAAATCAGTCTTAAATTTAAGAATTATGATTTTTTTTAAATTAAAATCTTTGAATTTGTTGAATAAAAAAAAAACATAAATTATAGACCTTTTAAATTTATTCAATAGCGTTAACTCTATATGGAAATGTCCAGAACTATTATTACTCATTTCATGGTGCCGGAAGAATGACTATACAGAACGTATCACCGTTTTTCGCAACAGTTCACGAAAGTATAATATCATGTGTATGTAAATAAGTACTAAGACTTATTATGCCATTTTTAATAGACTAACGCCATGAACCCGGCGATAGATCGGATATAATCAATGTTAGTTTCTCAAGAACAAATCTATTCGACCATTCAAAAGATGGTGAACGGAAAATAGAGGTACGTGTAATATAATTCATTATTTAATTTTATATTTTAAATTTAATTCGAACTTCTGGAATACGTGTGATTGAATATTAAAAATTTATTTTTATTTTTCATTAAAAAGATATGTACTCTTTTTAGAAAATTAAACAAAATATTTTTGTCCTAAATTTTTTAGGACAATGGGGTATTTTCACGAATTGGGAATAAAGTTTTAAAAAAATGAAACCATCCGTTTACTCATTCAAAACACAATGGCAAGCGGTTCTGTTCATCCGCATTGTTAAACTATAGATTTCATATGGTTCTCTTTTTTATTTATTAACTAACTTTTCTTTCTTATGGACTATTTTTATTTTAGTAACATAAAACTAACTATATTCGCAAGCCGAATCGAACGACTAGAAGCTGGCAATTTCGAAGCCCTAAGTTTATAAATTTATACCAGTTACTCGTTTTACTATTACTACTACTACTACCATCACGCCATTTCCCCGTAGAGGTAGGCAGAGAGAATGGACCGCCACACACGTCTATCCTGGCATACAATCCTATTTTGTCATACATGCCCCTAACCTAAGTTCTGTCTGCTTTTGACATGACCAGACTTAAGATTTTGGTTTATCTGATCATGCCACGTCTTCCTTGGTCGTCCTCGTCATATATACTTGTTTTACCAGTCTCTCGTCGTCCATTCGTTCTACGAGACCAAACCATCTCAGAGACCCTTTCTTAATCTTATCAATTATACTTGTCTCAGATTTACACTCTCGCCTGATTTCATCATTTGTAACCCTGTCATAGATTGATTCCCCACACATTCGTCAAAAAGATCGCATTTCAACCGCGTTCACTTGGCTTTCATCCTTCCTCTGCCAGTTCCATGTTTCACTTCCATACAAAAGTGTTGGGACTAAAACTCCGTTTTACGATACTATATATTAGTGTTTCCACAGTCAAACCTTTTTGTTGTAACTTTAGTTATTGTTTTGATGTTTTTTTTTTCATTTTATTTTTGTTTTGTTATTTTTTTCTTTATATCTTGACTCATCATAAAAAAAACTAAAGGCTTAAAATTTAATGAAGAGTTTGGTGAAAATAGATATGCCACAACCTGTCACTCTCATTTAGGTACAGTTTCGTATGCTACATAATATTTTATTATGAAATTAGTCATTTTTAATTTACACTTATTTGTTTATAAATTTGTATAAACCACGTAAATTTTTTTAATTACACTTCGACCGGTTTCGAGGTTACTACCTCATCGTCAGGAATTTAACTAACTTATAATTACACGCGTTGCTATTTATATAATAAAATATTGTATGAAAGACACAGAAGATTGAAAGAAAGAGAGAGAAAGAAGATAAAATAAATCATAACGGGAATAGTTTTAAAAGAGGATTCGAAGTTAAATTTAATTGATTATTTATTATTTGAAGTTTTTGATTAATGGCTTTACTAATTTCTAATCGTTCTAAATTATCTAAACGAAAACCATTTTTATTGACATGCAACAATGCTTACAATATTAGGCCAGCTTCTTATACTAATAACAACATAGGTAAAATATTAACAAATTGTTAAGATAAGGATGATAAATTAAATCATTCGGGAATTTATACATTAAATTGTTTAAATTGCCCAAATGTCTGAGTAATAATGATTTTTCAGAATTCGCAAATCATCTCATATCCGAAAACCATGAATTTAATCAAGAAACAAGTGTAGAAATTTTGTGGAAATTTTGTAGAAGTGGTTTATAAAAATTTATAAACAAATAAGTGTTAAATGTCATACCACAAAGTGAAAAATGTTTTTGATAACAATAATATTTTTAATTTAGACTTCATATCACCGTAATCCAATGCATATTTTTTGGCATGTATCTACCATAAAACAAATACTGCTAGAGATTTAGATAAATACCTACGTATTATTTTAAAACCTAAAACCTTTCGGGGACGATGGTTGAAATCATAAATGAAGGATAAAATAACAAATCAAAAAAATATCATGGATGAAATTTTTACATTTTATATTTTTGTAAAGCTTTTCATGTGATATGTTATTGAAATAAACGCAAAATATCCATGTACCTTCGGAATGTTTCGTTTATTCCGCCGCACCTCGGTTTTATCTTTCCGTACTTCTGCGGAAACCTTAAGCCTTTTCCATGTCACGAAATTCATATGGTGATGCTGTAAATCCTTCCATAAATGGTGGATAAGGGGTGATACCTGCGTCAATTGTAAGGAAACATTTCGAAGAAAATACAAAGGGAACAAGCATTTTCAGAATTTCGGATTGACAAGCAGGGAACGCTAATACGGGCGAGATGATAGGTAATATTTCAAAGTCAAAGGGAGTAGAGGAAAATTTAAAGTAAACTAGGAATTTTCCGTTCCGAGTGATAATTTGACAGGTTAGTCTGTTGTTGCGGGTGTAGTCAAATACGAATGTGTACTGTGTACTCACTCACTGATGGAATAACATTCAATTTGTGAAACACGAAAAACGTTTTTATGGAATGTAGAATTTATGCAAAACCATGGCACGTGCGTATCGTAATCGTGCAGAAATGTAGAACGATCACTCATCGGGAATCCTTCATCTTGTAGAAGGCAAAAATGTAATATTTTGTTCTTTGTTAAATAACTTCCTATAAATAAAATCACAAAATACTTTATGTACATTTTTTTATTTCTTTTTTATTTTATTTTTTTTTTTAATTTTAATTCCCGCCAAACTGCAAAAGCAGTTTTTTTGCAAAGATTTCTCTCTTTAAACATTTTGGTAACACAGTATAGTAATGTTTACATAACATATAAAAAAATCTTAAATATATCAATAAAATAAAAGTTTAAAAAAAATAAATACAGGTAAATCAAATCTTTTTTGATAACGGAATCTTCTATTGAATAATGCAGCCAATTCTTCGGAAGTTTTTTTCCTCTTGTTCCCGTTATTCATTATTTTGCTTATGCATACAAAGCTTTTTTCCTAAAATATACATATTTTTTGTACAATAGTTATTTTTCACGGGTCTGAGTCCATTCCCTAATTATTTTTTTTCATTTTTGCTAGAGTGGTCTTCAGAAAGTCAATGTATTTTTCTACAGCGGCTTCATTTTTTATTACTTCCTCTGGGTTTTCGAAAATTTGGCCATATTGTGCGAACATTTGTATGCATTTAAAGCTCTTCAGAGTTAGTTGAATAATATTTTGAACGTAAAAATCTTAAAAACTGTGAACAAAACGTTAATTCTAAATTGGGCTGTGGTCCCGTGGCTAGTGTTGTGGACTTACGGATTAGAGATCCGAGATTCAAACCCCGCTTTACCTCAACTTGGTTCGAACCCCGCTCTACCCGAAATTCATCACATATGGCTTAAAAGACATGGTTTTAATATTGTACACAATATTTTTTTTTAGTGAAATAATTTTTCGAAAAATAAAAACATTTGGGTTCATACGGTTAACCCAAATATTTATCAAAATTAAAATGTTTTATATTGTTAGTACACAGTGCTAGGAATCAAACCCAGGATTACAAGAATTATAAGCAAACGCGCCAACCACTACATAACGGCGTGGACTTATCTACACTCGATTTCCTCATTTAAGATTTCAACCTGATAGCAGCCATCGAGTCAAGAACGCTCGTCCAGTGTTCTGGTTCTACTTCACATACATAACTGTACTCTTTGACTGATTTTATAGAGATTTTTATTGTTATTTTTTAGGTTCTCTTAAAAAATAAAATATGAAGTAACAACATGTTAACAAAAAGAAATACAAAATAAATTAAAAGTATAGAAACAAAAAACAAAATGAAGTACCATACCAAAAAAGAAGCAACCCCCTGTGCTTGCTGTGGGATTATAATATTAATAATTAAAGTACAGAAAACACAATTTAATTATTTTATTCTGTATTTTTCATTTATTTAAAAAAATAAATAAAGGTATAAAAAACATTTTTTTTATAAATAAGTGCATATACATATGCATGCAAATGCGCATGTATGCGCACGCATGAATAATTATACACACATGCACGCACAATGTGTGGATTTTACCTGGAAACCAATTTCCACTGTTATCTGACGCCCTATCGTATTAAAAACAGTGCAGATGGCAAATCGTTTACTGTATGTAAACAGTAAATTATCAAGACATCAAAATTACTGATTACGTAGCGTGGATATCAAATTGCTGACAGTCAGGGAAACAGAAAATCACCCCAATTCCCCCCATTAAAGTAAAAAGAACGCTATGGACAAATACTATATAAGCGTCAGCACTGAGCATCCTTAAGTACCTTGGCTCATTCAGTTAATTAATCAACAAGTCTCGCGCTCTATTGCCGATTCTGTATAATATTATTGAAAACCGCCACCCGGTTTGTAATGTTAATTGATTATTTATATTTTAAAAATTATTTCTGATTATCTTTTTTGCATTATATTCTTTGGAATTTTATTATTCATTACTTATACTTTTTTTTCTAGATTGTTATTGTATTGCATCACATGTCATTACAATTTAATCTTAATAATTTTACTATGTATTTTGATTGTTATTTATTGTGCCTTGACACGGGCATAGCCTAAAAAGCCGTAATAAGTTCATTAATCAACAATATTTTGAGTTTGTCCAAATTTTTGTAGACAAGGACTGGATTCAACTCTCTGGGGGACTGTTTATATTAACATATTACAACAGAGATAAAGAACATTTAAGAGAAGGTAATATAGAAGTCTAGGAATTTACAGGGCTTATGACCTGTCAATGGCTGGTTTAAGTGGCCACTTTACACACTGTGTAACCTTCACCATTCTGCCTATATTTGAACATCTATATTCCTTCAATTCTTTCATCTGTTGATGTTTGTGAAGTTAAAGAGCTGAAACTATTGTTGATAAATCCTTCTGGTCCATGAAGAAGTATAGAAATTGAAAAAAATAACATTTTCAGGCGTTGCCTAGTATGAAGGTGAAATAATTCAATTAGATGAATCTCACCCGCATAAATAAATTTAAACCAGCCATTGACAGGTCATAAGTTCTTTAGATTCCTAGACTTCTATATTACCTTCTCTTAAATGTTCTTCATCTCTGTTGTAATATGTTTAAGTTCATTAATATTTAAACTAGTGTAATTTTGAATCAATAAATAAAAAAATTATAAAATAAAAAATAAAAAAATTGTTCACGCCATTTGACGTGAAGCACAAAAAACTCTCCCTTGAAAAATTAAGTTAGTCGTAAACTTTATAGCAGTTTGCACTCACTTAAAAGATTACAGAATTTCTTGCCAATTAATGTTAAGCAAACATTAGTCCAGAGCTTACTTCTTCCACTCCTTGACTACGCGGATGTATGTTATCCAGATGCTAACTCTGAATTGCTTGATAAATTAGAACGATTGCAGAATATTTGTATTCGTTATATCTTTAATCTTCGCAAATTTGACCACATAACCGAGTATCGCACGCAACTACACTGGCTCAGTATCAGGCATAGAAGAAACATTCACATTCTATCACTTCTTCACAATATTTTAAATAATCCCACTTCGCCTGTTTATCTGAGAGAGCTCATCCAACCTCTTTCACAACACGGACTATCTCTTCGTTCTAGTAACGAGAGAACCCTTTTAATACCCTGTCATCGCTCTAATTTTTTTGCCTCCTCTTTCACAGTAGTAGCCGCTTGATTGTGGAATAATCTACCCACTAATGTTAGAGACGCCCCTTCTTTATTTACATTTAAGTCGAGATTGAAATATCACTATCTAAATATTTAAATTGTTCCCTTATCCTTCTTCTTTCCTTCCCATCCCCTCTCCTTTCTTCATAGTAAAGTGTTATTTTTTTTTATACATATTTTTGTTAATCTTTGCTTTTAATTTTTGTATAAAATTGTAAGATTCAATATGTCCATGTATTTATAATTTTCTCAAACTGAACGGTTTGGGTAGGTAGGAAGAAATTGCCTTAAGGCAATATGCCTGCCCTTATATGTATATAAAGTGTCAATAAATAAATAAAAATTACGTTTCTAGTGAATATCCAATTTAAAAAAAACGGTCTTCAATTTACAAAAAATATTATGTTAGAAGATTACATATAATATATTAATTAAACTCAAGTAAACGGTCTACACGGAAATTAAACCTGGATTAAGGTATTGATAAATTACAAAAACTTGAAGCACAATCAAAATGGTTGGAAAATCGAAATTTAACCGTCGATAAACATACATTAAGCCAATTTATTAATGCCCAATAATATAATTGTAAAGGGGAACATAAATTGTATCCGAAAGCTTTGTGCGATCAAATAAAGTAGACAAATTGTTCTTTCAAATAAACCGTTATCTCAGTTAATAATGAAAGTCCGAATTTTCCGAATGAATCATTAGGATTTATATATTTTCCAAACGAAAACAGGGGCAATGCTTCCCGGGAGAATTTACCCGCAAATTGTTACACATAATGCCACAACGTCACTTTGAAATTACTTTGATCATTAATCAGTTTTTTATCGGTTCACATAATTACGAATATCTTATACCCACTTCTGATTTATTTACTCAAATAAATTATTGTTTCACTAATAATATATATAGGTTGTTATTTAATACCTACAAAGTAAGGGTTTTTAAATATTATTATTTATTTTGTTTTGAAATCTAACGAAACAAATTTTTTAAAAATAAGTATTTTACCTTACGTGCAATATTATATGCAGATGGCGAGTTAATTACCGAATGGTCTTACGGACCACTAAAATTAAGTTTAGGAACATGCTGTACTGTTTTTTAATTTAAAAATAAAAGTTTTTAAAATGTGTGTTTTATCAGTATTTGCATGTACATTATTGGTGAAAATGTGTAATTTATTTTTTATCTTAGTATTTATGTTATTAAAAGAATTATTTTTCATGGCATGTAAACCAAATAAAAAATAATGAAATTATTAGTATCAAACCGGGCCAAGATTTTCAGCTGAAACAAAAATAAAATCTTACATAGATAAAGTAAAAGTCAATTCAAAACGCCCAAAATTAGGCGTTTTCATTGTTAAACCTGACGAGCTCATTAAAATGAGTATTCGATAAAATACGCAATGAAATAAAAGGCGTAAACTTAATGTTTCGTTATTATGTTTAAACCGGTTTGTGGTCCCGTGGTAGTATTGTGGACTCACGGGCCAAAGGTCCGAGGTTCAAATCCCAAAATCTCTACTTCAACTCGATTTCCACTTTTCGGCTTTTTGTAAATAGTCTGAAAATATAAATATTTTAATAAACTATAAGAACTCGAGTATTTCTCTTTTTAAAAAAAAAACTTAAATCTTCTTAAAATTCTTTAGTGCAAGTACGCTATATGAACATTATTTATTAACAAAAACAAACAGACCATCACGCCTTTCCCCGTAAGGATAGACAGAGAGGATAGAACGCCATATCACTATGTCTTTGCATACGGACCTCACTTCCTCTATATGCATACATCTTCTCATGCATGCACGCTGATTATTCCTACTTTTGACATGTCCATCGTCAAATATGTGATAGACTTGATCGTGCCATGTCTTTCTCAGTCTTCCTCGTTTTCTGCATCGATCAACATTTGCATCGTAGATCCTTTTAGCCGTTTTTTCGCTGGCAATTCGTGCTACATGTCCAAACCGACGCATCACCCCTTTTTTTATTCTGTCGATAATGCATGTCTCAGTCCTAACAATTCACTGATCCCGACATTTGTGCACCTATTATACATCGTTTGACTACACATTTTCCTGAGGGATCGACAGGAAAGTATTTATTTACCAAAAAGGAATTAAATTATGTAAATATAAACTAACATACAACCAAAGAGACACAAAATGCTCCCGAGTATAGCCGAACGTTATCTGACACATCTCGACCGCAGGCTTTGGCTGAGCCGAAGTTTCGGCCAATTTTTGTCCAAAACCGAAACCGCGGGCTAGACTCGTTTTTTTAAAATCCAAAACTGAAACTCAAACCTTTACCAAAACTTTGGTCGATCACTTTGAATTATAAACTGATATTTCCGTTCAATTTTCTGCAACATCTTTGTCGCTATAGTATTTAGACGCAAAACTGTTTATAGAATAACGATATTAGTGACAGCGCAAACGATAACGTCCAAGAATATCGTGAAGATATAAAAAATAGACGTTACAAAGAACTGAACAGCGTACAATTCTTTCTACCTGCAAAGTTGACAGTGCCGTTCGGGCTACAAACGAACAACATGTGCGATTGTTATATTTATTATACGCCGAGAGAATTGACAGATTAGAGACTTGTTCTGTTTACAGTTTGAAGTAGCAAAGCTTTCGAGACGTCTATTCCACTGGTCCACAATGCATTATTTGCTTTGTTTGTATCATTTTCTAAGCGAATAAAAAAGGTTCCGATATACACAGGACAAAACCTTAAGAAGAAATACTACCCTTTTAGTAACTTTTTTAAAACACTTACACTCTTTAGTTAAAGGAGAATAAAGGATTGTATTTCAAATCTTTTAAGTTAGTAACTGAAATAGCTCAATGAAAAACTTTTTACCCGTATTTGGATTGACTCTTAAAAAGCTGTGCTACAAAATTCTTTTTCACGCCGTGAGAAGTTCAGAGATTTGGAAAAAAAAACATTAATAATAATAATAATAATGTAATGAGTTTGTCTACTGGCGTTTCTTGGTGGAACTGCATTTTAATTATAATAATAAAAATACTTTATAGTTTTATTCCACTTTTATTTATAATTATTTTATATTTTTTTACCAGTGACCGGGTTTCGTTGTGACTGACATCGTCAGACTGGTGGAGACTAAAAAAAATTATATAATAATTGTTATTACCTTATACTTTAATGATTTTAATTTTAACTCGTTAATTTACATAATTATATAAAATCATGATTTACAACCCCTGCTTGCTCTTGTATATAACATAGAAATTTGTTTAGTCTCCCACCAGTCTGACGATGTCGGTCACGATGAAACCCGGTAACTGGTAAAAAATTTATAAATAAAAGTGTAATAAAACTATAAAGTATTTTTATTATTATAAATAATAATAATGGTTTATTAACAAAAATTACAATTTCTTTATCTACTACATATATGCTTAGGTAATGGATTTCTCTGTATTATGTCTAGTCTGCCTAACTAGGTACAACCTGGTTTAAGGCAGACATTTTTGTGCAAAAATAAACAATCACATGACTACCTACTAGTTAATTAATCATAAAGTTATACAATATATTTACCATTTATTATTTCAGAATGTTTTTTAGTAAGTTTTTTGACTTTTCTCCATCTAAAACCAGTAACTATTTTCTTACAAATTCGTTTAATAGAATTCGGGTCATGGTACATTAAGACATATTTAAAAAAAAATTCCTAATCAATAACTTATAATAATTACTGTACAATTTATAAACGCCGGTCGTACAACTATCGTGTACTCCCGCTTACTGCCAATAACCGACGAACATGTATACGAGTACATTAATGCATTTAATGAACAAAATGTCATACAAATATTTACTAACATTCAGCGAAATGTTTGACAGCAAATTAAATGCTTTAAATATGAATTAATTAATATTATCATTAATATTTGCCGGACGATAGCAAGTCAGAATTCACCAATGCACGATGCAATTTGCTTGCTAAATACGGCTTCTAGAATCAACATTTTTGTAGCTATCTGCTTTTTATTCATAAAGTTACGTAGGCATAAAAATATTTCATTCAGATAAATTTATCCTTTTGTGAATTTACAAAACTAGCTAGGTAGTTTATGGAAATGGAGACGAATATTCTGAAAAATAATTGAAATTTTCGTTTTAAAATTAAGTAAATGAAAATGAAAATACTAATTATGTGTCAACCTCCTATGTCGTCCATCATTACCTATGTTTATGTACATGTTCCTATCTACACAAAACTTCATTTTTGTAGCTCTGACAACAGACACAATAAGCCAAACACGCATTGATCGCATAAACCCATTTCAATTATTGGAGGATTCGGGGTTAGAACCCGGGGTTGACATTTCTAGAATAGGTCTGACATGTTTGGGGTTGTTCTACAATATTCACAAGACAGCCTAAAGGGGATTCGAAAGGACACCCTCACCCGTGAAAAGGTGTTGCCTATTCAAAAACCTGCATAATCAATGACCGATTAAGTATTATACGTCTATTTTATTACCGTTTTACTTTTAAAATTACTTGATGGCTTTTTGTAATGTGTAATAATTTTCAACTAAAATAACAAATAACATTGTGGTTTTTCTACTTCTTTCTTTTACTTCAAGGTTCACACATTTTATTAATTTATTTATACTGATTTATTATTTGTAATTTCTTGTATTATTTCATTGTGGCAGAGAGACAATTTTTTTTAGATGTCCGTTTACAAAACACATAACGTAAAATCCTCAGAGTAATAACGCTACAGAGGTGCCCCATATGGACAAAAATCATTCAATGCTTATCAATCATGAAGTAAGCTTTAGTTTACAGCAAAACAATGGGTCGTAGGTACTCAAGTAGAGAATCGTAAGCGCAGCGGCGAAACCGACCATTACACTCTAAAATACCTAGCGGACCTTTGCATTAGGGATAATACACGTCAAAGAAAATCAACTGTTAGATCAGCATTTGATTCAGGCAGAGGAAAACATGTCTAAATTCAGCGCTCCCCTAACACTAGATTCGGAAATCGTACTTTTGCCGTTGCCAGCCCCTCTGCCGGAACCAATTGCTTTCAAACTTACGAATCTTCAACTGTCCCCTGTTCAGATCCCAACTAAAATCTTATTTCTTTAGTTTATCATACCCTCAATTTTACCCTCAAATTTTGTTTTGCTTTTGTATTATAATTATAATGTGTAATTGAATTATTTTTTTTTTGGTTTAATGGCTAAGACGATTGTTTTACGAACGGTCTGATTTCTGGTATAAGTAATTCCTATAAAAAATTTTTTTTCAACTGTTTAAAAACGTATCGACGGTTTTCAAATGATTTAAGAATAATACTCGACATTAGACATTTATCAAAAAAGATGAATTTTTTGAGTATATGAAAGTCTAGGCATAAATGATACTATATGATCGAACTAAAAAGATATTAATATCTGTCATCGGCTGGGTTAGATGATCACTTTACACACTGTAAATACAGTTTGTAAAGTGATCACTAAATCCAGCTGATGAAAATCATACGTTCTGCAAATAGACATCTAAATTAGCAACAGCTTGATCTCCTAAAATTTGCCCACAAAGATTTGGTCATACCTAAAATATTGGTAAGAATCTTTAACGTTGTAAAACGAAACACGGAAAATGTTTACGTATCGAGAATTACATTAAAAATCGTGAAAGAAATTCTTATTGAGGTAAATAAATTTATGCAAAGACCTTCAAGCTTAATGCATAATATGAGGTTAGAGATTGTATCGTGAAGGTATAAATCTATTGTGGATTTCACGAACATAGTGTATAATGCATTTTTTATGATTTACAACGGTCGAGTTGCGGTAAATTCTGGTATTAGGGTAATTTTACACGATTTTTAAATAAGAAAACAACTTGTAATGATGTATTTTTTTTAAATCAAGGAGGTATACATTAGTTAGGTCCTTTCTTAAAACAGGTTTTGAAGGGAAACACACGTCTTTTTTTCCGTGTCTAGGCAGATAAAAAATACTATCAAACAAATGTTTTTTACTCGCCGGCTACATTTGGATATAATAATCTCAGTTATATTGAAATCCCAGGTTGAGTCAGATCCTCGATAACAATTGAGCAATTATCATACTTTGGACATATTTCCAGGTGGAACTCTGATAGTTTGGAGAAAACTATTCTCCTGGAAAGTGTAAAGAGACAAGGTCGCGTAGATGTCAACCAAGATGGAGTGGCTTAGTCACTGAATTATTAGAATCATCACTGACAAATGCATATAGAAGAGCTCAAGACCGTTCCAGGTGAAGGGAGACTGTCCACAGATGAGCCATGCCTGTCAGGCGTAATCACAATCCTCAGACATGAGGCGCGGATTGAAGAGAGAGAATTATCACAGATACACAATCCCCATGGTCACTGTGCATCTATATTTCCAACGTATCGGTAAAACACAAAAAATGAGAATTTTCACAAAAATGCGCAATTTCCTTACGGTTCCACTAATGACAACATCAACATATCACACTTAATACGCATTTTTTTATTGATTATTTTTGTTTATTTTTAACAGAAATATTATAAGGTCTTGTCATGTTATGTTTCGTCTGGTTAGTGTAGTCATCATCACATGCTTTTTCAGGTTGATTTTTAATTTGTCTCCAGTGTAATTTTTCAAGTGGCAAGAAAAATCATTGCAGTGTTTAAGTTTACTGTAGAGTATTTTTGACTGTGCTACGTTTATCTTTGCTTTTTCAATGTTTAAGTGTTTTCTTGTATAATATTTGTGAACGTCAGCATGCTTAGTTAGTGTAATGTCTTTGTCTTGTATGTTTCCCAGTGTAATTTTGTGTACAATTTTACCGATTAATTTTCTTCAAGTATTATATGTCAAAATTATGTGTTTTTTTTGTATAGTTCAGTGGTAATTCAATTTAGTAATTTCGTTTTTTTGTCTTTGTATCCGTATTGCTCCAGTCTTGTTGCCTCTTAAGTACAAAAATAAATACTAATACAAAAAAAAAGACATATTTTTAAAAGCTCAAATTCAATTTGTTAATTCCTTTCGTTCTATACACAGCAAAGTCCCCGAATTGAAAATTGTGTTTTTCCACCTTAATTTGAATGTCCTCTCAAAACATTACACTGATAATCTAACTGTCAGGATACAATTAATTCATGTAGGTTATGGAAGCGCTGTGGTTAAAGCACCAATGAGAGAGGATGGAGGAGCCGTTTTAAAATTGATGATTTTGATAAAGAAAGTACAATTTATTTTTATTTAAATACGAGTATGTGGGGACGCCAATTTCATACAGAAAACAATCAGTTGACATATAATCGTAATAAAGACAATTCCGAAACAAAATCACACATTTTTTGTGTGAAATCAATTGATTACCAAATCTCCTAAATTACAAATGACAACTTATTGTTGACATGCGCGGATATCAGTCATTTCGAAAAAAATACTGACAGCCAAGGAGTTATTTCACGATATCAAGTTGCCACTAAAAAGCAAATTGAACATTGTCAACATATAAGTACTAGCACCTTTAGTTATACAGTCAGATAACACAGCTAATCTGCCACAACACTGAGTTTGATTACGCAGTTCATATAATGCAGTTCAACAACATATAGTTTGGACAGCCTAAGACAATTCCAACATGGAGTCCAGTTCAGTGTTCAGTGATTCAACAAAAATGTAAACGCAGTTACTCTCTCCAGTTTTTTAATTATTCAAGTCATAAATACACTTCAACACTCAACATCGTTTACTTCTGTCCACCTTTAACTGGGTACGAGCTCCCATGTCTCTAAAAGCATAAAACCCAACAAATTAATGAAATACTTACAGTTTCTTCGCAAAACGGATTTTTACAAAAAGTTCTGTTATAACTTGTTAAATACCACATTGTAAAATGAGGCTTGCACAGAGACATGCATATTTTATAGGCCCAAAAAATTTCAATTCTTTTTTTACTGATATTAATATTTCATTGATTACAAACTTTCAAAATTTTCCTTCTTTAACAAAACATGCACTATCCTGGATTCAAACTAGGAAAAAGATAGGAACTCTTTGTTTTTATGATGTATTTTGTTGCCCTTTAATAATAAGGATTTTTTTTGTGTTTTATTTAAAAATATTTTTTATTTCCTTTTTTAATTACTATTAAAAAAATGCCATATAATATTTTAAAGAATATTTTACATTTTCTTTCTTATGTTACACAAAAATTATAATGGTCCATTTTTTATATAGGAGCAAAAATTCATTAACATTTTCTTGTAAACTCACGAAAAGGCCATGCCTTTGTGGGATTTTTTTTGTTTATGTTTACTTTTAATATGTATTTCATTACTATGTAATTATGCTTAATTTTTTTAATACTCTTAATATAAAATAATACTAAATATATAATACTAAAAATAAATCAAAAAACTTTACTATCAATGCGTGAACAACAAATTTCAATTTAAAATATTCGAGTTTTAATTTTAAATATTCAAGTTAATTTTTTAATATTCGAGTTTCAATTTCCATCAATGCACTAACATTGCGAACAAGTATGGCACGATATTGTAATACGTGCCATTTGTCTCATAGGGTGTAAGACGTCTTGTTTTTAAGAAATGTCATATATATTTCAATGGTGACGGTTTTTAAGGATTCATTATTTTTATCATAATTATTACTATGCACTTTTAAACCTGTGTAGAAAATTCCAATGTCTCACGGAAAAAATAATACCTTCCCCGTAGTAATTTTTTCTCATTTAAGAATAATAATTCTTTAAAATCATGTAAAGAGCCTTTTATATTTTCATTCAATTAAAACTCAGCGCTTTTAAAGGATAATATAGTAATTAAAATCAAAAGAAACGCAATATTCTTATTGAAATGTGAAGGCTAAATTTCGAAAGAAGCATTTTTTAGAATTTTTAAAATAATAATGTATTAAACCAAATTATACCAAAACATAGCTAAACCATAGAGCAGAAAAAATCAGCAATCATACAACTGCTAATGTATATTTTTCAAATTACAAAAATAAATTACTTTTCAGATTTGTAAGGCTTGATTGGAATTTGAAATTTTTCAATCATTTCTATAATACTTTTATGGAAAATATCAAGGCACTTAATTTTTCAACTGATCAAAAGATATTTCCATTTTCAGAGCGACAGTCACGTAAATCGATTGAGAGGATTCTATAAACAGGGACAAGTCAAATGATTTATCTGATGGAAAACCTGATTGGAATTAGTCATTTTTTTTATAAACTCTTGTGTGGCTATGGCTGTAATACAAGACTACAAAGGAAACAAGACTTGATTTTTCTTTCTTATTTATTTAAATTATGAACTTATTATTTTTTTTATCTTCAAATGGACATTTTAAAATCTGATTTGGAAAATCAAATTTTAAGAAATATGCAGGATTATGAATATGAATAAGAATAATTAAACGAATGAAAGTGATGCAAATACCACAATAAAGCTTTTTTTTTAAAGTACGACAAAACAAGGAAGACCCTGCAGGAAGACGCTGCTCTGTGGCCTGAGTTTGTGTGAAAGAGACAAAAACAAAAGTAGATATTGATTTAATCAGTCGGTTTTTGGCAGTACATGGGAGTTCACGCTAGTTATATGACCGGCGTATTGATGATTTTAAAATTATTTTGCTATTACAGGCCTAAATTATGATGCATTTTTTATAAATTATGGAAGAGGGATAATTTAAAAGTTCGCCTTTATGTTTTTTTACTGTACTTCACTCATCATTTGGGATGAATTATTATAATCTAATGAATGAATAAACAAAATAAAATATTTACGTTGTACGAAATCGTAAGATACGACATTATACAATGTTGCAAATCGTCCACAAACTAATATATTTCTTATGGGCTCTTTCATTAGCCTCATTAGTACAGGAAGTAGGAAAATGATAACGTACGGGGTCTCTCCACCCCTTAAGCAACCCTTAAAGGAATAAACTAAATAATTTAGCTTCAAATATTGTTCCAAAAAGAGCTTTTTGTTCCCATTCTTGTTGTAACAGATGCTAATTTATGATATTTCCACACTCCTTAATTAGATCTGACGCCATAAAACTGATTTATATGATTTACCTTAAGATTATTAAAAACTTACCTTTTATTTATTCGTGTAAATTTGTTAGTGCATAGGGTACTGCATTGGCACTTCAATTGCAGGCTTTATTGATAATTGAACATAAGTATGCAGAAAACAGCCAGTCTACAATTTTGAAGCAAATATATATTGGTGTTATCAAGTTCAGGAAAGTTGATTCTCAATGTTTTGCACAAAAAGGCTAGGCCGCTTTCATACAAAAAAAACTGTAATAAACACCTTCTGAAAACTCCGTGATATCAAAATGTCGTGAAAATTAACTTCACCTCATACATTCAAAGTTTGTATGAGGTCTCATTCACTATTATTTCTGTAAAAAGCATAATTTAGGTTGTGTAATCAGGCAGACTTAAAAAAATCACCAAAACACCTTTCACCTTTTTTGTACAATACGATATTTCTTAGGCATCCAGATGTTTACTAACTGAGATGGATATGTTCTCATCATCACTATGGCAGCATCATCTGCATGGTATGTGATGTTAATGACCTTATCTCCCTTAGTAGATTTACTACTTTTTTTATTCTCAAAGGCGTTTTTTTATATGTTTATTCTGTTTGTGTAAGAAAAGGTTTTTGGCGTGTATATTGTTGTGCTTTATTTAGTTATAAAGGTGCTAAACTTCCTTTGTTTCTTTGTTGTTCTCAATATGTGTTATTTTTTTAATGTTAATATTATTTATGTCCCAAATTGAGTTGTTGTAACTCCTGGGATGTAATTCAACGTACTTTACTTGTAAAAATTATATGATTAATAAATTAAACATAATTAAATTATTTTTTAAGTTATTATAAAAAGTTAATTAAGTTTTAGTTTACAATTAAGTACACAAATATAAACAGAAAATAATAAGATCAATACATTATGATGTAACACACATCAGAATTTACAAGGGCTGTCTATTTTCTGCAAAATTCAAATCTTAAGTTGTGTGGTCAGCGTCAGCCAGACTTTCTTATTTTTTTTCATATACATAATTTAATTTAAATTGGTTCTGATTTTTATTATTATTTTAGTTTATATTGCTCATTATGTTAATGATAATTAGGTTTATTATATTTATTTCGTTTTTTTATTTTTTATCATTATGTAGACTTTGTTAAATAACTAATTTAAGGCATGCTTCACGTTTTAAAAATGTTTTTTTGGCACGGGACACCCCAGTGAAGGAACATTATAATGTACAAAAAAAAAATACAAACATTGAAAAAGTGTTAATAAATAAATTCGTTTTTGTATTATGAAGAAACGAACGCATGCATTATTAAATTCAAGTATTCACCCTTTTAACAAAAGTGCAATTAATCTAGTTTTATTTTTCTATGGCTGACTGATTTTCGCATAACTACGTTCAATCGTTGTTACATAAAGGTAAGGTGAGTAGTCTAACATTCAGATAATATTTTTTTATTTTTTTTGTATTCGGATTTTTACAGCTATTGCATAAAAAACCAGTAGAAATATATTATTAATACTAGAATCAATCAAAAAACATTCTACTCTATTCATAATACTTAGTGTATAAGAAAAGAGTTAACATAATTGTGTGTATATGTAAATGGGGGTGTATGTGCGTTTGTGAATAAAAAGGTGAGTGTGCGTGTGGGTAGGTGCGTGAGTAAATAAATACAATTTAAAACGTGTATTTATTTCGAAACGAAAACGTGTGTTCATATTACAGTGTTAAAAAAACAGGAGTCGAACCCTTGACTTCAAATATGCTAAGTGAACGTGCCAACCACTTCTTAACGAGGCGGACTTATCTTTAATCGATTTCCTTTTTCAAATTTTTACCTGAGAGTAGCCATTGAGTCAAAACCACTCGTTCATTGTTCTCGTTATATTTCACATACAGAAATGTATTCTGTATCTACTCGGACACAGAAAATTATATATCGAGTGCCTGATATTCCTTGAGACTCTGATGCTCAGCACATAGCAAAACGATGAAGAAGACGATACTTCGTATTTTTGCGTTATTAAGAAAGTCCCTCCAAATTATAATGCTTCCCATAACAAAATGTAATTAATAATTAAATGGACATGGATTATCAGCGCAAAGTAAATGGCATTTTAATACGTTGGTAATCATTTCGTTACATTCATTATCTAATAAGAAGTACTGTTCATCGATTAGCATAGAACAAACTATGGTAATAATTTTCCAATGACCCGTCTTTGTCGTACTAGTAACTCAAGACAAGATCTGGACTTTTTTTATTTAAGTTTACAACAATTTAAATAAGCATTAAATAAATAGTCCAGATTATTGTTATATTTAAAACCTGTAAATTGTATACATGGATAATGTCCTTTAATAAATAAATAAACTTTCATCTTGATCTGACGCGATGAGAAAATGCTAATTATACTGCAACGGTAAAAAGTTAAAACATTTGTTTTGAAAGAATAAATAAACAAAAAATAAATCTTTTCGTTTATAAATAAATAGCAATAGTAAACTTTTAATTATCTCATTAGAAATGAATTCAGGAACCTGCGTAAAAACTCAAAACAGCATTTCTTGTCGTGCTTCGTGCACCCATTAGACGTTTTATGAACTATTTGAAGGTAATGCTAAAAAATCCTTACACACAGTGATGTAACATCGTGTTACCTCAAGAAGACAAAATATTATTAAATTCCGACATTTGAAAAAAAACATGGAAACATACTAATAAATCATTCCTTTTCCATAATTTACAAACAAATATAATATAGGCTGGTAAAATATATGCTCGTTATAGCAAAATAAATTAAAAATCATAAATACGCCGGTCATTTGATTACCGTGCACTCCTGCTCACTGCCAATGTATGACTGAGTAAATGAATTTCTTATTTGTAATTGTCCATTTGAAGATTACGAAAAATATAACTTCCTCATTCAAATATAAAAGAGAGGTATATCAAATCGTGTATCATATGTAGTCTCGTGTTATACCACAACCACACAAGCGTTAAAAAACCTTTTCATAATTCCAGACAAAATAAGGTTTAAAGAAAATAATTTGAGTGCGTTAAAACCACTTCAAAGTAATCAAATTTTTACTCAAATTCAATCAAACTTTGAAAATGTTTTAAAACGTGGCATTTTATAACAATTCTTACAATACGTTTATTTATTTGTCAGTTTGGTGAAAAACTTTAAGCTGGACGCAAATCGGTTTGAATTCAAATAAAAATAAAAGATGAGACATGGGAGTGTGTAAGTACATAAAATACCTAGCGTAGGCGATCGGATAGTTTGTGTCTTGAGCATAAATATGTGAGAAATTAGTACTATTAAAATAATAATACTGACGGCAGTGTCGTAACTATGGTAACAAGTTACACAGAAATATGAACTTAACAATTTTTTTGTTCCTAACACGAATGTTTGCATACGTATCGTAATTTTTAACCTCAAATAAATTGTCCAGAGAACAAAGCAAAATTTGCTTAATAATATATACGGTTAGTATGGAAATATAGTTGTGGCCCTGATAAAATTCCATCTATGTTTTTGAAAAAATGTGTTGATTATCTTGTGTATCCTTTGTATATAATCTTCAATAAATCCTTGTCTGAGGGACACTTTCCTATTGTATGGAAATCCAGTTTCCTTACTCCAATTTTTAAGAGTGGTGATAGGAGTGACATAACTAATTATCGCCCAATATGTATATTATCTGCCATCCCCAAACTCTTTGAAAAAAATATTTTATATAAATTACTTGCATCAACTAACTTAAAGCATATAATAACCACTTCTCAGCATGGATTTATATCTGCTAGATCTACGCTAACTAATTTAATATTATACGAAAATGTCATAACTAATTCATTTACATTAAGAAAACAAGTAGACTCTATTTACACTGATTTCAGTAAGGCCTTTGACAAAGTGTGTTTAAAAATTCGTATCGCCAAACTATCTAAACTAGGAATAAGTGGTCCTATGATTAAATGGTTTCAAAGCTATTTGACTGATAGAACATTAACGGTAAAAATTTGTGACACTTTGTCCCAAACTTTCTGTGCTACTAGTGGAGTTCCACAGGGCTCCCATTTGGGCCCAATACTTTTCATCATCTTTGTTAATGATGTAATGGATGTATTTGATGATGTGGAGATATTGCTGTTTGCCGATGACATGAAGATTTTTAAAATAATCAATACTGTAAATGATTGTAATATTCTGCAGCGTAATTTAGATAAAATGTTTCAGTGGTGCTCTGCTAATAAACTGCAATTGAATATTAAAAAATGCCAGGTAATGAGATTTTTTAGAATAAAAAATCCCATATTATTTGATTATCTGATGGGAAATACTCAATTAATCTCAACTTCTGAGGTGCGCGACTTAGGCGTCATTTTCGACCAAAAATTATCCTTCATTAGTCACATTAACAACATAACTAGTAAATCTCTGAAAATGTTGGGATTCGTGTTACGTGTGACTAATGAATTCAAAAACATAGGCACTTTGAAGTTGATGTATACTTCTTTAGTGAGAAGTCAGTTAGAGTACAACTCGACAATTTGGACTCCTTACTACAATTGTCATCAAAATTCTCTGGAAAGGGTCCAAAAAAAATTCTTAAGATACATAAATTTTAAACTTGGAATTTGTCATGAATTTTTAAATTACGATTTTTTATTAAAAACATTAAATTTGCTTAAACTTAACGATTGAAGAAAAATTATAGACCTGTTAAATTTGTACAAAATTGTGCATTCTATATGGGATTGCCCAGAACTTTTGTCACTCGTCAACTTCAGGGTGCCTGGAAGGATAACTAGGCGGGTGCCACCGTTTTGCAGTAACAACTCACGCACAGTGTATAATTGTAATGCCGTATTAAGCCGACTTCATGAACTCGGCAATAGTTGTTCCCACATATCGGATATATTTAATGTGGGGTATTGTTCTTATAGAACAAACCTTATAAACTTTTTCAAAGATGAGCAGTAATCATATTTAATGTAGTTACTTCATATATGATTTTCTGTTTTTTTTTATTTTTTTTTTTTATATATATTTTTATTATAAACCTTATTATGTTTAAAATTTGATTTACTTTTTATATTAATTTTTAAAGTTCTCGTATACTTTTTATTTCAAACTTTTGTTTTATTTAAACTTTTTTTTTTTTTAAATATGTTATATAATTTTTAGGATATGATTATTGTTCCTTAGTTTTGAGTGCAAATATGTAGTTTAAAAAATATCAAACGTTTTATGTTTATATTATAAATATGTAAAAGGCAATTATGCCGTGTATGTTAATAAAATAAACAAATAAAAAAAATAAAAAATAACAGGTATATTTATTATATTTCAGAGTTTATTTAGAAGTACCTAATGAATTAATTTTTTTATTAAAAATGTCATTCTTTTAGATACTGTTGCAAAAATATGAAAAATAATTCATTAAAAATAAATTTTCTAAGATAAAACGCGAACATTTTCGCAAAAAAAATATTAATATTTTTGCATGAAAATTAATTCAGGCCACCGCATCAATATAAAACATAAAATATCTTAATTTATCATTTCCATGCTCCTTATATTGACGACACGCTTTATTTTAATAATAACCTTTGAAAATATTCAGCATATTTTATTAAGGCAACTGAGAAAATATTTCGTTTTACCTTACTCCGAAAAGGAAAGACGTCATTGGAATGTATGAAGCTCATAAAAATGACATGAAATATAAGTTCTCTTTTTCTGAAAAATATTATGAATTATGTGAAAGGTTTTTTCATCATTCCGTTTTTATCCTCGTAAAAAAGTTTTTTTAAGATACGGGAAATGAAGTGTTGTTTTTGAAGAATAAAAAATACAATATAAAATATTTAAAATTGTTTTCATTAATAAAGTTTATATTTGAAGCACTAACTATGTGGTTATTTTTTATAATAAAATAAATAAAACAACTTTTATTTTAACCAATAATTTTTTATTATTCTTTTTTTTTTTCTAAGTCTCGTTTGCTTTAAAACTGGTCAGTGGAAAAAAAAATAGTGGTTAAAAACAAAGTTGTTTTATTTATTTTATTGTTTTCTTTTATTTAACGATATTTTAAGCAATCTAAGCTTTTTAATAATTATGTAAACATACGTTAAGAAGTTAAAACCATTCTGCA